>NC_050572.1:16407533-16432533 GCF_013265735.2 Oncorhynchus mykiss
CCTTCTTGTCCTCGGGCTCTCCCATCCTTCCTGTCCTCGAGTTCTCCCATTCTTCCTGTCCTCGCGCTCTCCCATCCTTCCTGTCCTCGGGCTCTCCCATCCTTCCTGTCCTCGGGCTCTCCCATCCTTCCTGTCCTCGCGCTCTCCTGTCCTTCCTGTGTGTGTGGGGGAGATCTTGGTGGGCTACACTCAGCCTTGTCTCAGGGTAGTACATTAGTGGTCTTTGATATCCTTTGGTGGTGTGGGGCTGTGCTTTGGCAAAGTGGGTGGGGTTATATCCTGCCTGGATGGCCCTCTCCGGGGGTAACTTTGGACAGGGCCAGTGTCCCCCGACTCCCACTGTCTCAGACTCCAGTGTCAGGGGGCTAGGGTCCGTCTGTCCTATCTGGAGTATTTCTCCTGTCTTACCTGGTGTCCTGTGTGATCTACAGTATGCTCCCTCTAATTCTCCCATCTCTCGCTCTCTCTCTCTTTGACCCTGCTGGTCATCTATGAAAGTTTGAACGTCTTCAATAATCTCCACCCGGCACAGCCAGAAGAGGACTGGCCACCCCACAGAGCCTGGTTCCTCTGAGGGGTGGTTCCTGCCTTTCTAGGGAGTTTTTCCTAGCCACCGTGCTTCTACATCTGCATTGCTTGCTGTTTGGGGTTTTAGACTGGGTTTCTGTATAAGCACTTTGTGACATCTGCTGATGAAAAAAGGACTTTATAAATACATTTGATGAATTGATTCATGGCTTTGACTTGTTTTGAATTGAAATATGTTATGTTTCTGTATACTGTTTCCCAAACCAAGGTGGTGGAGAGTTCAGTCTCAGAAATGATTATCGGACATATATGCTTCAACTCACCTGAACTCAAATGGCCTATATAGTGCACTACTTATGACCAGGGCCCATTAGGGAATAGGGTGACATTTGGGATGCAAACACTCCCTTCAGCAAAAGCTATTGTATTTCTTACCATTAATTCACCTTTCATCTTTCCCCTTCTTTACTGTAAACAATTTCATTCTACAGCATACCCCTCTACTCATGCCCCTTCTTCTCCTCCCCCTCTACTCATGCCCCTTCTTCTACTCACCCTCTACTCATGCCCCTTCTTCTCCTCCCCCTCTACTCATGCCCCCTCTTCTCCTCCTCCTCTACTCATGTCCCTTCTTCTCCTCCTCCTCTACTCATGTCCCTTCTTCTCCTGCCCCTCTACTCATGCCCCCCTTCTCCTCCCCCTCTACTCATGTCCCTTCTTCTCCTCCTCCTCTACTCATGTCCCTTCTTTTCTTCCCCCTCTACTCATGTCCCTTCTTCTCCTGCCCATCTACTCATGCCCCTTCTCCTCCTCCCCCTCTACAAAATGCCCCTTCTTCTCCTCCCCCTCATCTCTTCCCCCTCTTCTCATCCCCTCTACCCATGCCTCGTCTTCTCATCCCCCTCTACCCATGCCCATTCTTCTCCCCCCCCTCTTCTTACCCTCTTTCATCTCCTTGGTGTCCTCCTCCTCCTGCTGGTCAGATTCAGGATCAGGCTTCAGCTCTGTGATTTCTTCATCCTCTTCTTCCTCCTCTGAAGAAAGAGAGAGAGAGGGGTATAGAGGGCGGAAGGGGGAGAGAGAGGGAGAGGGAGAAAGAGAGAGAGAGGGGTATAGAGGGCGGAAGGGGGAGAGAGAGGGAGAGGGAGAAAGAGAGAGAGAGGGGTATAGAGGGCGGAAGGGGGAGAGAGAGGGAGAGGGAGAAAGAGAGAGAGAGAGAGGGGTATAGAGGGCGGAAGGGGGAGAGAGAGGGAGAGGGAGAAAGAGAGAGAGAGAGAGAGGGGTATAGAGGGCGGAAGGGGGAGAGCGAGGGAGAGGGAGAAAGAGAGAGAGAGGGGTATAGAGGGCGGAAGGGGGAGAGAGAGGGAGAGGGAGAAAGAGAGAGAAAGAAAGAGCAAGCAGTCATTTTAATCAGCAGCTGTTCCAAGTACTACAACCCCCCCTCTATACTTAATCCACTCCATCCCACCTAATCATTCGCAGGCCTGGCCCACCTGACTAACTGACATTCAGGGCTGGATGGGCCTCCCCCCCACACACACACACACACACACCCAAACACACACACACACAATTAAGTATATTCGGCTTGGCAGGACAGCCTGCAAAGCAAATGATACTACAACAGTACAGGTCAATTGGAGGTTGGAGTATTTTACTAGATTTTACTACTGTCAATTCCATCAGTTGTATTATCGGAACATTGGAAAAACACCTGCAGAAAAATGATTATTAGTAACATTACCAAGCCCACTCCTCCCAACATGATTATTAGTAACATGACCAAGCCCATTCCCCCCCAACATGATTATTAGTAACATGACCAAGCCCACTCCCCCCCCCAACATGATTATTAGTAACATGACCAAGCCCACTCCCCTCCCAACATGATTATTAGTAATATGACCAAGCCCACTCCCCCCAACATGATTATTAGTAACATGACCAAGTCCACTCCTCCCAACATGATTATTAGTAACATGACCAAGCCCACTCCCCCAACATGATTATTAGTAACATGACCAAGTCCACTCCCCCCAACATGATTATTAGTAACATGACCAAGCCCACTCCCCCCAACATGATTATTAGTAACATGACCAAGCCCACTCCCCTCCCAACATTATTATTAGTAACATGACCAAGCCCACTCCCCCCAACATGATTATTAGTAACATGACCAAGCCCACTCCCCTCCCAACATGATTATTAGTAACATGACCAAGCCCACTCCCCTCCCAACATGATTATTAGTAACATGACCAAGCCCACTCCCCCCAACATGATTATTAGTAACATGACCAAGTCCACTCCTCCCAACATGATTATTAGTAACATGACCAAGCCCATTCCCCCCCCAACATGATTATTAGTAACATGACCAAGCCCACTCCCCCCCCAACATGATTATTAGTAACATGACCAAGCCCACTCCCCTCCCAACATGATTATTAGTAACATGACCAAGCCCACTCCCCCCAACATGATTATTAGTAACATGACCAAGTCCACTCCTCCCAACATGATTATTAGTAACATGACCAAGCCCACTCCCCCAACATGATTATTAGTAACATGACCAAGTCCACTCCCCCCAACATGATTATTAGTAACATGACCAAGCCCACTCCCCCAACATGATTATTAGTAACATGACCAAGCCCACTCCCCCAACATGATTATTAGTAACATGACCAAGCCAACTCCCCCGAACATGATTATTAGTAACATGACCAAGCCCACTCCCCCAACATGATTATTAGTAACATGACCAAGCCCACTCCCCCGAACATGATTATTAGTAACATGACCAAGTCCACTCCCCCAACATGATTATTAGTAACATGACCAAGCCCACTCCCCCCAACATGATTATTAGTAACATGACCAAGCCCACTCCCCTCCCAACATTATTATTAGTAACATGACCAAGCCCACTCCCCTCCCAACATGATTATTAGTAACATGACCAAGCCCACTCCCCTCCCAACATGATTATTAGTAACATGACCAAGCCCACCCCCCCCCAACATGATTATTAGTAACATGACCAAGCCCACTCCCCTCCCAACATGATTATTAGTAACATGACCAAGCCCACTCCCCTCCCAACATGATTATTAGTAACATGACCAAGCCCACTCCCCCCAACATGATTATTAGTAACATGACCAAGCCCACTCCCCCCAACATGATTATTAGTAACATGACCAAGCCCACTCCCCTACACAAGATTATTAGTAACATGACCAAGCCCACTCCCCCCCAACAAGATTATTAGTAACATGACCAAGCCCACTCCCCCCCAACAAGATTATTAGTAACATGACCAAGCCCACTCCCCTCCAACATGATTATTAGTAACATGACCAAGCCCACCCCCCTCAACATGATTATTATTAACAAGACCAAGCCCACTCCCCCCCAAAATGATTATTAGTAACATGACCAAGCCCACTCCCCTCCAACATGATTATTAGTAACATGACCAAGCCCATTCCCCCTCCAACATGATTATTAGTAACATGACCAAGCCCACCCCCCTCAACATGATTATTATTAACAAGACCAAGCCCACTCCCCCCCAACATGATTATTAGTAACACGACCAAGCCCACTCCCCTCCAACATGATTATTAGTAACATGACCAAGCCCATTCCCCCCCCCCAACATGATTATTAGTAACATGACCAAGCCCATTCACCTCCCAACATGATTATTAGTAACATGACCAAGCCCACTCCCCCCAACATGATTATTAGTAACATGACCAAGCCCACTCCCCCAACATGATTATCAGTAACATGACCAAGCCCACTCCCCCAACATGATTATTAGTAACATGACCAAGCCCACTCCCCTCCCAACATGATTATTAGTAACATGACCAAGCCCACTCCCCCCAACATGATTATTAGTAACATGACCAAGCCCACTCCCCCAACATGATTATTAGTAACATGACCAAGCCCACTCCCCCAACATGATTATTAGTAACATGACCAAGCCCACTCCCCTCCCAACATGATTATTAGCAACATGACCAAGCCCACTCCCCCAACATGATTATTAGTAACATGACCAAGCCCACTCCCCCAACATGATTATTAGTAACATGACCAAGCCCACTCCCCCAACATGATTATTAGTAACATGACCAAGCCCACTCCCCCCAACATGATTATTAGTAACATGACCAAGCCCACCCCCCCCAACATGATTATTAGTAACATGACCAAGCCCACTCTCCTCCCAACATGATTATTAGTAACATGACCAAGCCCACTCCCCCCCCAACATGATTATTAGTAACATGACCAAGACCACTCCCCCAACATGATTATTAGTAACATGACCAAGCCCACTCCCCCCCCAACATGATTATTAGTAACATGACCAAGCCCACTCCCCCCCCAACATGATTATTAGTAACATGACCAAGTCCACTCCCCTCCCAACATGATTATTAGTAACATGACCGAGCCCACTCCCCCAACATGATTATTAGTAACATGACCAAGCCCACTCCCCCAACATGATTATTAGTAACATGACCAAGCCCACTCCCCTCCCAACATGATTATTAGTAACATGACCAAGCCCACTCCCCCCAACATGATTATTAGTAACATGACCAAGCCCACTCCCCCCAACATGATTATTAGTAACATGACCAAGCCCACTCCCCCAACATGATTATTAGTAACATGACCAAGCCCACTCCCCCCCCAAAATGATTATTAGTAACATGACCAAGCCCACTCCCCCCAACATGATTATTAGTAACATGACCAAGTCCACTCCCCTCCCAACATGATTATTAGTAACATGACCAAGCCCACTCCCCCCAACATGATTATTAGTAACATGACCGAGCCCACTCCCCCAACATGATTATTAGTAACATGACCAAGCCCACTCCCCCAACATGATTATTAGTAACATGACCAAGCCCACTCCCCTCCCAACATGATTATTAGTAACATGACCAAGCCCACTCCCCCCAACATGATTATTAGTAACATGACCAAGCCCACTCCCCCCAACATGATTATTAGTAACATGACCAAGCCCACTCCCCCAACATGATTATTAGTAACATGACCAAGCCCACTCCCCTCCCAACATGATTATTAGTAACATGACCAAGCCCACTCCCCCAACATGATTATTAGTAACATGACCAAGCCCACTCCCCCAACATGATTATTAGTAACATGACCAAGCCCACTCCCCCAACATGATTATTAGTAACATGACCAAGCCCACTCCCCCCAACATGACTATTAGTAACATGACCAAGCCCACTCCCCCCCCCAACATGATTATTAGTAACATGACCAAGCCCACTCTCCTCCCAACATGATTATTAGTAACATGACCAAGCCCACTCCCCCCCAACATGATTATTAGTAACATGACCAAGCCCACTCTCCTCCCAACATGATTATTAGTAACATGACCAAGCCCACTCCCCCCCCAACATGATTATTAGTAACATGACCAAGCCCACTCCCCCCCCAACATGATTATTAGTAACATGACCAAGTCCACTCCCCTCCCAACATGATTATTAGTAACATGACCGAGCCCACTCCCCCAACATGATTATTAGTAACATGACCAAGCCCACTCCCCCAACATGATTATTAGTAACATGACCAAGCCCACTCCCCTCCCAACATGATTATTAGTAACATGACCAAGCCCACTCCCCCCAACATGATTATTAGTAACATGACCAAGCCCACTCCCCCCAACATGATTATTAGTAACATGACCAAGCCCACTCCCCCAACATGATTATTAGTAACATGACCAAGCCCACTCCCCCCCCAAAATGATTATTAGTAACATGACCAAGCCCACTCCCCCCAACATGATTATTAGTAACATGACCAAGTCCACTCCCCTCCCAACATGATTATTAGTAACATGACCAAGCCCACTCCCCCCAACATGATTATTAGTAACATGACCGAGCCCACTCCCCCAACATGATTATTAGTAACATGACCAAGCCCACTCCCCCAACATGATTATTAGTAACATGACCAAGCCCACTCCCCTCCCAACATGATTATTAGTAACATGACCAAGCCCACTCCCCCCAACATGATTATTAGTAACATGACCAAGCCCACTCCCCCCAACATGATTATTAGTAACATGACCAAGCCCACTCCCCCAACATGATTATTAGTAACATGACCAAGCCCACTCCCCTCCCAACATGATTATTAGTAACATGACCAAGCCCACTCCCCCAACATGATTATTAGTAACATGACCAAGCCCACTCCCCCAACATGATTATTAGTAACATGACCAAGCCCACTCCCTCAACATGATTATTAGTAACATGACCAAGCCCACTCCCCCCAACATGACTATTAGTAACATGACCAAGCCCACTCCCCCCCCCAACATGATTATTAGTAACATGACCAAGCCCACTCTCCTCCCAACATGATTATTAGTAACATGACCAAGCCCACTCCCCCCCAACATGATTATTAGTAACATGACCAAGCCCACTCCCCTCCCAACATGATTATTAGTAACATGACCAAGCCCACTCCCCCCAACATGATTATTAGTAACATGACCAAGCCCACTCCCCTCCCAACATAATTATTAGTAACATGACCAAGCCCACTCCCCCCCCAACATGATTATTAGTAACATGACCAAGCCCACTCCCCCCAACATGATTATTAGTCACATGACCAAGCCCACTCCCCCAACATGATTATTAGTAACATGACCAAGCCCACTCCCCCCAACACAGGCCTCAATAGAGAGGAAGTTAGCACACAGGCCTCATCAAAAAGTAAGTTAACACTCAGAAGGTGCCTCTCTGAGTGGCGTGCATGCCCTCGGCTCTGTCCTAACCTCTGATCTTGAGATCCAACAACCCCACCCTAAACTCGACCCCGCAATTACCCTGAATCCCCCCCAGTGAAGGGGGCAAAAGAGGGGCTAACATCCACAAGCACCTGCCAGTCTTCCTGCGGCCTGCTTCGTCCCTCCATTCACCCCCTCTGCCCACCGCCCGTCCCCTCCCTCCCTCTTTCCTCCAGACATGTGTTGGTAACCCCTCCCCCCATCCCATCACCCTGGAAACAGATGGTGAAAATGAGGCCCCAAAAGCCCACTTGAATACCCTACCAGACACCTGTGGCTGCGAACGCGCAAACACACACTCTCTGCACGCTCACACACACCCGAATCCTCAGTGGGCTAGTTGTCATGTTGACCCCTGGGTCGGAGGTTAACTGGGTAGGGGTCGCAGTGACAATGGGCGCCCAGTTCACAGGAGGAAGTGAGTCCATTCCGCCAGACGTGTCACGTCTCACACTCTCAACTCAACACCAGCGCTGTTTGTTTTCAGGGGTGAGTGAGTGTCTGTGTGTGTGTATGACACAGTTTGAATATGCCCTGAAGCCTCCTAAAATTACTGGCTCAAGAGCCTTGTTGATATGAGAATATAGGCCTTCTGTCTATTATCACCATGCCCTTTCAGCTGCTCTGAACCTTCTCAACTGGTTTTGTTTAGATATAATAAATATATGATAAATGTGATTGCAAACACCAAAGATTAGATATGATAAATGTGATTACCAAGACCAAGGACTAGATATGATAAACGTGATTACCAAGACCAAAGACTAGATATGATAAACGTGATTACAAACACCAAAGTCTAGATATGATAAACGTGATTACCAAGACCAAAGACTAGATATGATAAATGTGATTACAAAGACCAAAGACTAGATATGATAAACGTGATTACAAACACCAAAGACTAGATATGATAAACGTGATTACCAAGATCAAAGATTAGATATGATACATGTGATTACCAGGGGAATAATGTAAAATTCAAGAGAAGTTTATTAGCTTTAATATCTTCATCATCTTCGAGACAAAGGAGTATATGGCTTATAAACTCTTTGGAGTTAGCATGTCCATTCAACTCTAACCTGAAGTTACCATATCCTCTCTACAGAGTGTCTCAAATGGTACACTATTCCTTATAGTGTACAACTTCTGACCAGGATATAGGGAATAGGATGCTATTTGAGACACAGCTACAGTGGTTGTCTCCCAAGAGAAAATACTTCAGTGTGAGGATGAAGGATGAGGATGGACCACTGATGTATTGGGTTCGGTCCAACAGCGTGGTTTCCAGCTGAATGGAAGTGTTGCTCTGAGTCAGACAGCATCTAACCAGCAGGGACCGGAGTGGAGAGGCCAGGGAGACAGGCCTAGACAGTCAGCCAGCCAGGCAATCAGTCAGTCAGCCAAGCCAACCAGTCAGTCAGCCAGCCAAGCAGTCAGTCAGCCAAGCCAACGAGTCAGTCCGCCACTGTGTCACAGAGGACAGCCAGGACAGATAGCCACCAACCGACAAACTCACAGGCGGCTCCTCTCTCTCTCTCTCTCATCTCTCTCTCTCTTCCTCTCTCTCCCCGTCATCCATTTCCACCCCTGAGTTTGGTGGAGAGGGGGATGCTTCTCTTTGGTGTCCCACCACCACAGCACCCTCAATGAGGGTGGGAGACAGGACTGGGTGTTGTCCCTTTGGGGTTAGGATGGAGAATGGAGAGGAACAGGGAGAGGGACAGAGAGAGAGAGAGACAGAGATTGCGTGGCCAACATCGCTGGGGTCTGCTGTGAGGAGAGGAAAGGGAGTCGCTCCCAACCTAAACCCATGCACAACCTGACCTTAGATGACCAGGACCGTGGTCAGAATGTGTGGTCATGGGAGGACCATGCAGAGCTGTGCGACCATAACGTAGAGCGGTCCGACTGACAACAGTTGACCACAGAGACTGGAGCAAGCTTCAGTGATTCATAGCCATGTGACATGAGGCTTTGGATTGATTACTTAACGACTGAATACATCTTCCCATATGAAGGCACGGTACTGGAGATACCATGGTCAAAGGTCAAGGAAGAAGCAACCAAATATAACTCAATTTCAATGGAGATTCTCCAAAGCCTTCAAAGATTGTCTCTCCCTTTCTCTGTCTCTCCCGCTCTCTCTCTCAACCCAGTCATGGAATGTTTTCCTGTTCACCGTGGGAACACACATTAACCAGGATCCACCAAGCCACTGGTACCTGGGGGCTGGCTTGATGAAACTCAGCTTCCTTCCTCACGCTGGCCCAGTCAATTCAGCCCAGCCCAGCGGCACATAGACAAACAGGCATCTCCATAGATGCCTATAAGCGGTTAGAACACTCAGCTCAACTCTGACAGAGAAGGGGTCCTTCCGAGTCCTAAGACATAGACACGCCACTCTCTCCCCCCCCAGTTGTGGAGTATTTACTATTTAGATTAGCATGCACGCTACAGGCTAATTACCAGCTTAATCGTACGCTGGGGAGTGAAAAGGCCTGAGCCAGCCAGTCAGAAGCATTGTTAGTCATTTTGTGGATACCTCTACAGTGAATTATCTCAGATGAACTGAAATTGGCCAATCCATTATGAAGGCAGAGAAAATAAACAGTAATTCAATGGCACTATAAGGATCTTAGGAGCGGGACTCTCTGTGGAGAGCTTAGTGTATTATACTGTGATTGGCTGGACGGTTAAGATATATCCACCACATGTGGAGAGCATTACTATAAATATACTAAGAAAAGTCAGAGACAGCTACCACAGTAGTTAGAAATGACCCATGTTGTGCTGTAGTGAGAGATACAGCTACCACAGTAGTTCGATACGACCCATGTTGTGCTGTAGTGAGAGATACAGCTACCACAGTAGTTAGATACGACCCATGTTGTGCTGTAGTGAGAGATACAGCTACCACAGTAGTTCGATATGACCCATGTTGTGCTGTAGTGAGAGATACAGCTACCACAGTAGTTAGAAACGACCCATGTTGTGCTGTAGTGAGAGATACAGCTACCACAGTAGTTAGATACGACCCATGTTGTGCTGTAGTGAGAGATACAGCTACCATAGTAGTTAGATACGACCCATGTTGTGCTGTAGTGTCAGATACAGCTACCACAGTAGTTAGAGACCACCCATGTTGTGCTGTAGTGTCAGATACAGCTACCACAGTAGTTAGATACGACCCATGTTGTGCTGTAGTGTCAGATACAGCTACCACAGTAGTTAGAAACGACCCATGTTGTGCTGTAGTGAGAGATACAGCTACCACAGTAGTTAGATACGACCCATGTCATGCTGTAGTGTCAGATACAGCTACCACAGTAGTTAGATACAACCCATATTGTGCTGTAGTGAGAGATACAGCTACCACAGTGCATAACCATACCACTGGGTTTCACAGCATCATGTTTTCGTATTTGTCCCAAATGGCACCCTATTCCCTGTGAAGTGCACTACTTTTGATCAGGACCCATAGGGCTCAGGTCAAAAGTAGTGCACTACATAGGGAATAGGGTGCCATTTGGCAAGCCTAAGAATATATTCCAACTAGTAACTAGAAGAGATCAAAGATCCCTTTTTATTCTGAATCCCCAGGAAGTGTTGGCATGATGCTGAAATGTGCAAGCTCACGCTCATCACTGGGGAGATGAAGGCTGGGGTGGGTTGGCCTGCCTGCCTGTCTGTGTGACTTGGAGAGGGTCCAGTGCTGTGTTAGAGGGTTAGGTTGTTAGAGGCCGTGCCAGCGCCTGTACTGCCACTGACAGAGGAGTGTTGACACCTAGCGCATCCTGTGACACACAGAGACATAAGGGCACACACAAGCAACAGACCTGGGTTCAAATACTATTTCAAATATCTCAATTACTTTGATATACATTCAAAGTAACTATTCAAATATATTTTATTTGGAAAGACAAGCAGTTTAATATTTTTATGAATGTGTAATTACTCAAATACACTCCCATGCATTTAACCCAGGTATTTGAAAAAATTCTCAAATAGTATTTATTTTTTACAAAATAACCATTAAGTACTTGTTTTGAAAATACTCAAATAAATAGAAAAAGTATTTGAAAGACCAGATACTGAAACACACATGTATTTGAACCCAGGTCTGATTCGTACACACACACACACACACGCACACACACACACACACACACACACACACACACACACACACACACACACACACACACATAACGTAACACATAAACACACACATAAAACAACATACACACACACACACATGAAATAACACACACACATACACACACATGAAGTAACACACACATAAAGTAGCACACACACACATAAAGTAACACACACACACACACACATAAAGTAACACACACACACAAAGTAACACACACACACATAAAGTAACAAACACACACACACATAAAGTAACACACACACACACACACACACATAAAGTAACACACACACACATAAAGTAACAAACACACACACATAAAGTAACACACACACACACATAAAGTAACACACACACACACACACACATAAAGTAACAAACACACAGACTTAAAGTAACACACACACACACACACACATAAAGTAACACACACACACACATAAAGTAACACAAACACACACACACATAAAGTAACACACACACACACTTAAAGTAACACACACACATAAAGTAACACACACACACACACATAAAGTAACACACACACACATAAAGTAACAAACACACACACATAAAGTAACACACACACACACATAAAGTAACAAACACACAGACTTAAAGTAACACACACACACATAAAGTAACACACACACACACACACACATAAAGTAACACAAACACACACACACATAAAGTAACAAACACACACACATAAAGTAACACACACACACTTAAAGTAACACACACACACTTAAAGTAACACACACACACATAAAGTAACACACACACATAAAGTAACACACACACACACACATAAAATAACACACACACACACACACACACATAAAGTAACACACACACATAAAGTAACACACACATAAAGTAACACACACACACATAAAGTAACAAACATACACACACATAAAGTAACAAACACACACACACACATAAAGTAACAGACACACACACACATAAAGAAACACACACACACACACATAAAGTAACACCTACCCACACGAACATAAAGTAAAACACACACATATAAAGTAAGACACACACACACACACACAGAAACACACATAGGTAACACGCACACACACACAGAGAAACACACATAGGTAACACACACACACATAAAGTAACAAACACACACACACACACACACAAAGTAACACACGCACACATAAATTAACACACACACACACACATACATAAAGTAACAAACACACACACACACACACACACACACACACACACACATATGCATAAAATAACACACACACAAAGTGACACACACACACACACACATAAAGTAACACACACACACACACATGAAGTAACACACACACACACACACACATAAAGTAACACACACATAAAGTGACACAAACACAAAGTAACACACACACACACACACACACATAAAGTAACACACACACACACACGCGCATAAAGTAACAGACACACACACACGCATAAAGTAACACACACACACACATAAAGTAGCACACACACACACACACATAAAGTAACACACAACCATAAAGTAACACACACACACACATTAAGTAACACACACACATAAAGTAACACACACACACACATAAAGTAACACACACACACATTAAGTAACACACACACACACACACACACATAAAGTAACACACACACACATTAAGTAACACACACACACACACACATAAAGTAACACACACACATAAGTAACACACACACATAAAGTAACACACACACATATAAAGTAACACACACACACACACATAAAGTAACACACACACACACATAAAGTAACACACAGACACATAGTAACACACACACATAAACACACACACACATAAAGTAACACACACACATAAAGTAACACACACACATAAAGTAACACACACACATAAAGTAACACACACACACACATAAAGTAACACACACACATATACATAAAGTAACACACACACACCACACACATACACATAAAGTAACACACACACATAAAGTAACACACACACACATAAAGTAACACACACAGGACAGGCGTTAGACAGCAGTAGGATGACACCAGACTCTTTCATCCACTGGTTTATTGGGCCAAGCTGCTGGGGCCCTAGAGATGATTACACTATCATGCTGAGTCACACACACACACTCACATACACACGCACACGCGCACACACACACACACACACGCACGCACACACACACATTCCCGTCATCTCTGACAGAGGAGTTTTGCAAAACGTTGGGAATGAGGACATATAAGAGAGTATGGGAGGAAGGGAGGAGTGGAGGAGGAGAGTAGGATAGGAGGAGAGGAGGTGGAGAGAGGAGTAGGAGAGGAAGATAGGACGAGGAGGAAGGGAGGAGAGGAAGAGGAGGTAAGGGGCACTTTCAAGGGGCAAGAGTTGCAGCATCCTACGCACTGGGAATAACCCTTTAAATGAGAGCGAACACACACACACACACACACACACACACACACACTGTAAAGAGGGGGGTTCTCCTCAGAAGTTGGGTGTTGAGCAGCCTGTAGACCACAACACAGACTCTGCACTGATGAGTAGGAGGAGGTGACGAGAACTTGAAAGACTCCTCTAATGTGGCCCTGGCACGACACCCCCTGTTCTGTCCTGTTCTGCTCTGTTCTGTTATTTTCCTGTTCTGTTATTTTCCTGTTCTGTTCTGCTCTGTTATTTTCCTGATCTGCTCTGTTTTTCTCTGTTCTGTTCTGTTATTTTCCTGTTTTGCTCTGTTCTGTTATTTTCCTGTTCTGCTCTGTTATGTTATTTTCCTGTTCTACTCTGTTCTGTTATTTTCCTGTTCTGCTCTGTTCTGTTGTTTTCCTGTTCTGCTCTGTTCTGTAATTTTCCTGTTCTGCTCTGTTATTTTCCTGTTCTGTTATTTTCCTGTTCTGCTCTGTTCTGTTATTTTCCTGTTCTGCTCTGCTCTGTTCTGTTCTGTTATTTTCCTGTTCTGCTCTGTTCTGTCATTTTCCTGTTCTGCTCTGTTCTGTTATTTTCTTGTTCTGTTCTGTTATTTTCCTGTCCTGTTCTGTTCTGTTATTTTCCTGTTCTGCTCTGTTCTGTCATTTTCCTGTTCTGCTCTGTTATTTTCCTGTTCTGTTATTTTCCTGTTCTGCTCTGTTCTGTTATTTTCCTGTTCTGCTCTGTTCTGTCATTTTCCTGTTCTGCTCTGTTCTGTTATTTTCCTGTTCTGCTCTGTTATTTTCCTGTTCTGCTCTGCTCTGTTCTGTTCTGTTATTTTCCTGTTCTGCTCTGCTCTGTTCTGTTCTGTTATTTTCCTGTTCTGCTCTGTTCTGTCATTTTCCTGTTCTGCTCGGTTCTGTTATTTTCATGTTCTGCTCTGTTCTGTTCTGCTCTGTTCTGCTCTGTTATTTTCCTGTTCTGCTCTGTTCTGTTCTGCTCTGTTTTGCTCTGTTCTGACTGAGACAAACGCCTGCCTGATATCACACTATCCTCATACTGCCTGATATCACACTGTCCTCATACTGCCTGATATCACACTGTCCTCATACTGCCTGATATCACACTGTCCTCATACTGCCTGATATCACACTGTCCTCATACTGCCTGATATCACACTGTCCTCATACTGCCTGATATCACACTGTCCTCATACTGCCTGATATCACACTATCCTCATACTGCCTGATATCACACTGTCCCCATACTGCCTGATATCACACTATCCTCATACTGCCTGATATCACACTGTCCTCATACTGCCTGATATCACACTGTCCTCATACTGCCTGATATCACACTGTCCTCATACTGCCTGATATCACACTGTCCTCATACTGCCTGATATCACACTGTCCTCATACTGCCTGATATCACACTATCCTCATACTGCCTGATATCACACTGTCCCCATACTGCCTGATATCACACTATCCTCATACTGCCTGATATCACACTGTCCTCATACTGCCTGATATCACACTGTCCTCATACTGCCTGATATTAAATGGCACCCTATTCCCTAATCCCTATCTGCTCTACTTTTGACCACAGCCCATAGCACTATATAGAGAATAGGGTGCCATTTGGGACGCAGCTCAGACATCACATCACATTCAACTGTCAAATATTACAAATGATCTCACCTGGGGCCTGTTACAGTAGGGGAACTACAACACTCAATTCTACAACACCCAATTTCACAACAGACAATGTGAACTCCGTGGGTGGCGTAAACGATCTCTGAAGAGAGATAGGGAGCGTCAGTTATCAACAAGACCTTTTGTACCTGTTAGTGGACCCAATAGGCCTACCATTTCCAGTCAATTCTGAAATGTACATTTTTGCTTTTGCTCTGTTTTGTTCTCCTACAAAGTCCGACAATGTAATCCTACATTTGACACAGGAAGCTCACAACGTGTTTGAGTGTGTGTGTGTGTGTGTGTGTGTGTGGTCTTGTTCTTCTATCCCCTAAAGTCCCCACAAGGATAGTAAAACAAGGAAATGTCTCCCATTTCCCACGTCCCCATGAGGAGATGAGGGGGTGAAGGCTATTTCAATTTTAGGGGTTAGAATCAGGGTTAACTTTAGGGATTAGGGAAAATAGGATTTTTAATTGAAATTCATTTTAGGTCCCCACGGGGATAGAAGAACATAAGGTTTGTGTGTGTGTGTTTGTGTGTTTGTGTGTGTGTGTTTGTGTGTGTGTGTGTGTGTGTTTGTGTGTGTGTGTGTGTGTGTGTTTGTGTGTGTGTGTGTGTGTGTTTGTGTGTGTGTGTTTGTGTGTGTGTGTGTGTGTTTGTGTGTGTGTGTGTGTTTGTGTATTTGTGTGTGTTTGTGTGTTTGTGTGTTTGTGTGTGTGTGTGTGTGTGTTTGTGTGTGTGTGTGTGTGTGTGTGTGTTTGTGTGTGTGTGTGTGTGTTTGTGTGTGTATACACTCTAAGGAGCACCATCATCATACATAAAAGGCAAGCTGTGAAGTAAACTATACATTACCTACTCTTTCTGTAAATCCTTCCTTATCACACAATGGGTGGGAGGCAGTGCTTTAGTTAAATTGGTAAAAATCCCTGTTCTACTGCTCTGTGGCATCTAACTCTGTGAAAGAGCATTCCTCTGGCTGTGTAATGGAAAAACACCCAGGGATTTTGTTGTCTGTCCTCCATGGGTTGCAAAACAGTCATTTGTCATCATTATGACAAATGGTCCCAGTCCCAAATGACACCCAGTTCCCTATATAGTCAACTACTTTTGACCCGAGCCCTTTGGGTCCGTGGTCAAAAGTAGTGCACTATTGCAACCCATGGAAGCCGGGCAACAAAAGTAGTGGACTATGTCGGGAATAGGCTGCCATTTGGGACATACTCATGGACCGATCGATTGTCTGTCCCGTTTATACCAATCTGCAAAGGAGCGGTGCTCTGTGTGAGTCTGTGGCTGGCTGTGCTGAGGAAACCTGCCTTCTCCCGTGAGATGTACCTCTCTATCTGGGGCCGGGAAATATTCAGTGAGAAGGAGATAAAGATAGAAAAGATCCACTTTGACCACAGATAACATTCTCGGCCCCTTCTGGTAACGTTTCAGGAAGCTGTTGTCAGATTGGACAGAGCTTCTAAACAAAGTGAAGAGACATGCAGTTTGAATGTTATTCGTCATATATTTACAATATCGTATTCTTTTTCAATAGTGATGTGAATAAATAAAGCATTTCAAATTACAGACGTTGATTTTAATTCATACAAATGTTAACACTTGGATAATGGTGTGTAGGGCCATTTTATATCCAAATTCTATAACACAGCCAATACAGCCAATAATGTGTTCCAGTAGTCAAACTCAAACATGTTGTAATAAGTATGATCCTCTTGCATTGAAAATGTCTTTTTTTCTACCATATCATCTGTAAGGTGATGAGGATCTGCCTCTTTTCAATGTACTGATGAACAATGATTATGTCTTACAGGCAGACTAGACACTATACCATAATTAGGGGTCTTCAAGGAAGAGCCAGAAAAGTGTAGTGTCTCCAGCAGTGTCTACAGTGAAGTGTCTTTAGCCTAGCTGTACTGCCTCTCTGTCTCGTAAAGGAAATGTTTTATGGAAGTGATAAAACAACTGAAATATTCTGCACGCTGTATCCTACTGTAAGTTTATACACTAAGCTAGACGCTAGGAGAGAACCTGTTGGAATGGTTTGACCAAAAACGGAGACAAATATAATTAAATATAGTTCATGAATCATGCTTATCCCACGATACTTGTATCACAGTCAATTAAGAACAACATTTATCCACACTATCTAACAATATGGGTCATCGTTTAAACACTAACACACAGAGAAACACACTCTTATTCACTAAACAGTCTATCCTTCGTACATTCTAACAACTCACAGCCTAATAACCAGGATGACTTCCATTCATTTGTCAGCCCTTCCCTTCCCTCTTACTCCACACACTGACCCCTCAGTAGCTACTGTGAAGGGGGAGAGTTTCAGTAATAAACCTCCACTCTGCAACGCTAGGCCCCAGCCTGCTCCTGGATCTAGCCTGGGTCAGGGATTCTTTCTGTGGGCTGAAGCTAGCCCTGTTGTGCCAGTGGACCTGGCACCTTCCCAGAACCACATCTTTACAGAGCCATCATGCCACGCCTCGCCATGCTCCCAGGCAGGCGGCGAGCGGCCACAGCACATGATTAAAACTCATGACATCAAACTTTCCAAGCCTCGCTCCTGTCACATCCAGCCAGTCGTCCAACTCACTTTTCAACACGTTTCTGTTTGAAGAAGGAGCTTAAATGCAGAATGTGTCATTTCAGGGATATGGGTCCTACCTCTGATCTGTTTGAGGTATAGAGTAGATTGGGTGGTATTATCTGTTTGAGGTATAGAGTAGCTTGGATGGTATTATCTGTTTGAGGTATAGAGTAGATTGGATGGTATTATCTGTTTGAGGTATAGAGTAGCTTGGATGGTATTATCTGTTTGAGGTATAGAGAAGCTTGGGTGGTATAATAGGTTTGAGGTATAGAGAAGCTTGGGTGGTATAATAGGTTTGAGGTATAGAGTAGATTGGATGGTATTATCTGTTTGAGGTATAAAGTAGATTGGATGGTATTATCTGTTTGAGGTATAGAGAAGCTTGGGTGGTATAATAGGTTTGAGGTATAGAGTAGATTGGATGGTATTATCTGTTTGAGGTATAGAGTAGATTGGATGGTATTATCTGTTTGAGGTATAGAGTAGCTTGGATGGTATTATCTGTTTGAGGTGTAGAGTAGATTGGATGGTATTATCTGTTTGAGGTGTAGAGTAGATTGGATGGTATTATCTGTTTGAGGTATAGAGTAGATTGGATGGTATTATCTGTTTGAGGTATAGAATAGATTGGATGGTATTATCTGTTTGAGGTATAGAATAGATTGGATGGTATTATCTGTTTGAGGTATAGAGTAGATTGGATGGTATTATCTGTTTGAGGTATAGAGTAGATTGGATGGTATTATCTGTTTGAGGTATAGAATAGATTGGATGGTATTATCTGTTTGAGGTATAGAGTAGATTGGATGGTATTATCTGTTTGAGGTATAGAATAGATTGGATGGTATTATCTGTTTGAGGTGTAGAGTAGATTGGATGGTATTATCTGTTTGAGGTATAGAGTAGCTTGGATGGTATTATCTGTTTGAGGTATAGAGTAGATTGGATGGTATTATCTGTTTGAGGTATAGAGTAGATTGGGTGGTATAATAGGTTTGAGGTGTAGAGTAGATTGGATGGTATTATCTGTTTGAGGTATAGAGTAGCTTGGATGGTATTATCTGTTTGAGGTATAGAGTAGATTGGGTGGTATAATAGGTTTGAGGTATAGAGTAGCTTGGATGGTATTATCTGTTTGAGGTATAGAGTAGATTGGATGGTATTATCTGTTTGAGGTATAGAGTAGCTTGGATGGTATTATCTGTTTGAGGTATAGAGTAGATTGGGTGGTATAATAGGTTTGAGGTATAGAGTAGCTTGGATGGTATTATCTGTTTGAGGTATAGAGTAGATTGGATGGTATTATCTGTTTGAGGTGTAGAGTAGATTGGATGGTATTATCTGTTTGAGGTATAGAGTAGCTTGGGTGGTATAATAGGTTTGAGGTATAGAGTAGATTGGATGGTATTATCTGTTTGAGGTGTAGAGTAGATTGGATGGTATTATCTGTTTGAGGTATAGAGTAGATTGGATGGTATTATCTGTTTGAGGTATAGAGTAGATTGGGTGGTATAATAGGTTTGAGGTATAGAGTAGCTTGGATGGTATTATCTGTTTGAGGTATAGAGTAGATTGGATGGTATTATCTGTTTGAGGTGTAGAGTAGATTGGATGGTATAATAGGTTTGAGGTATAGAGTAGCTTGGATGGTATTATCTGTTTGAGGTATAGAGTAGATTGGATGGTATTATCTGTTTGAGGTATAGAGTAGCTTGGGTGGTATAATAGGTTTGAGGTATAGAGTAGCTTGGATGGTATTATCTGTTTGAGGTATAAAGTAGATTGGGTGGTATAATAGGTTTGAGGTATAGAGTAGCTTGGGTGGTATAATAGGTTTGAGGTATAGAGTAGCTTGGATGGTATTATCTGTTTGAGGTATAAAGTAGATTGGGTGGTATAATAGGTTTGAGGTATAGAGTAGCTTGGATGGTATTATCTGTTTGAGGTATAGAGTAGTTTGGTGGTATAATAGGTTTGAGGTGTAGAGTAGATTGGATGGTATTATCTGTTTGAGGTATAGAGTAGCTTGGATGGTATTATCTGTTTGAGGTATAGAGTAGATTGGGTGGTATAATAGGTTTGAGGTATAGAGTAGCTTGGATGGTATTATCTGTTTGAGGTATAGAGTAGATTGGATGGTATTATCTGTTTGAGGTATAGAGTAGCTTGGATGGTATTATCTGTTTGAGGTATAGAGTAGATTGGGTGGTATAATAGGTTTGAGGTATAGAGTAGCTTGGATGGTATTATCTGTTTGAGGTATAAAGTAGATTGGATGGTATTATCTGTTTGAGGTGTAGAGTAGATTGGATGGTATTATCTGTTTGAGGTATAGAGTAGATTGGATGGTATTATCTGTTTGAGGTATAGAGTAGCTTGGGTGGTATAATAGGTTTGAGGTATAGAGTAGATTGGATGGTATTATCTGTTTGAGGTGTAGAGTAGATTGGATGGTATAATAGGTTTGAGGTGTAGAGTAGATTGGATGGTATTATCTGTTTGAGGTATAGAGTAGCTTGGATGGTATAATAGGTTTGAGGTATAGAGTAGATTGGATGGTATTATCTGTTTGAGGTATAGAGTAGATTGGATGGTATTATCTGTTTGAGGTGTAGAGTAGTTGGGTGGTATAATAGGTTTGAGGTATAGAGTAGCTTGGGTGGTATAATAGGTTTGAGGTATAGAGTAGCTTGGGTGGTATAATAGGTTTGAGGTATAGAGTAGCTTGGGTGGTATAATAGGTTTGAGGTATAGAGTAGCTTGGGTGGTATAATAGGTTTGAGGTATAGAGTAGCTTGGGTGGTATAATAGGTTTGAGGTATAGAGTAGCTTGGGTGGTATAATAGGTTTGAGGTATAGAGTAGCTTGGGTGGTATAATAGGTTTGAGGTATAGAGTAGCTTGGGTGGTATAATAGGTTTGAGGTATAGAGTAGCTTGGGTGGTATAATAGGTTTGAGGTATAGAGTAGCTTGGGTGGTATAATAGGTTTGAGGTGTAGAGTAGCTTGGGTGGTATAATAGGTTTGAGGTATAGAGTAGCTTGGGTGGTATAATAGGTTTGAGGTATAGAGTAGCTTGGGTGGTATAATAGGTTTGAGGTATAGAGTAGCTTGGGTGGTATAATAGGTTTGAGGTATAGAGTAGCTTGGGTGGTATAATAGGTTTGAGGTTTAGAGTAGCTTGGGTGGTATAATAGGTTTGAGGTATAGAGTAGCTTGGGTGGTATTATCTGTTTGAGGTATAGAGTAGCTTGGGTGGTATAATAGGTTTGAGGTATAGAGTAGTTGGGTGGTATAATAGGTTTGAGGTATAGAGTAGTTGGGTGGTATAATAGGTTTGAGGTATAGAGTAGCTTGGGTGGTATAATAGGTTTGAGGTATAGAGTAGCTTCGGTGGTATAATAGGTTTGAGGTATAGAGTAGATTGGATGGTATTATCTGTTTGAGGTATAGAGTAGCTTGGGTGGTATAATAGGTTTGAGGTTTAGAGTAGCTTGGGTGGTATTATCTGTTTGAGGTATAGAGTAGATTGGATGGTATTATCTGTTTGAGGTTTAGAGTAGCTTGGGTGGTATAATAGGTTTGAGGTTTAGAGTAGATTGGATGGTATTATCTGTTTGAGTTATAGAGTAGATTGGATGGTATTATCTGTTTGAGGTATAGAATAGATTGGATGGTATTATCTGTTTGAGGTATAGAGTAGCTTGGGTGGTATAATAGATTTGAGGTATAGAGTAGCTTGGATGGTATTATCTGTTTGAGGTATAGAGTAGATTGGATGGTATTATCTGTTTGAGGTATAAAGTAGATTGGATGGTATTATCTGTTTGAGGTATAGAGTAGATTGGATGGTATTATCTGTTTGAGGTATAGAGTAGTTGGGTGGTATAATAGGTTTGAGGTATAGAGTAGCTTGGGTGGTATAATAGGTTTGAGGTTTAGAGTAGCTTGGGTGGTATAATAGGTTTGAGGTATAAAGTAGATTGGATGGTATTATCTGTTTGAGGTATAGAGTAGATTGGATGGTATTATCTGTTTGAGGTTTAGAGTAGCTTGGGTGGTATAATAGGTTTGAGGTATAGAGTAGCTTGGGTGGTATAATAGGTTTGAGGTTTAGAGTAGTTGGATGGTATTATCTGTTTGAGGTATAGAGTAGCTTGGATGGTATTATCTGTTTGAGGTATAGAGTAGATTGGATGGTATTATCTGTTTGAGGTATAGAATAGATTGGATGGTATTATCTGTTTGAGGTGTAAAGTAGATTGGATGGTATTATCTGTTTGAGGTATAGAGTAGCTTGGGTGGTATAATAGGTTTGAGGTATAGAGTAGCTTGGATGGTATAATAGGTTTGAGGTTTAGAGTAGTTGGATGGTATAATAGGTTTGAGGTTTAGAGTAGATTGGATGGTATTATCTGTTTGAGGTATAGAGTAGATTGGATGGTATTATCTGTTTGAGGTGTAGAGTAGATTGGATGGTATTATCTGTTTGAGGTATAGAATAGATTGGATGGTATTATCTGTTTGAGGTATAGAGTAGCTTGGGTGGTATAATAGGTTTGAGGTATAGAGTAGCTTGGATGGTATTATCTGTTTGAGGTATAAAGTAGATTGGATGGCATTATCTGTTTGAGGTATAGAGTAGATTGGATGGTGTTATCTGTTTGAGGTATAGAGTAGTTGGGTGGTATAATAGGTTTGAGGTATAGAGTAGCTTGGGTGGTATAATAGGTTTGAGGTTTAGAGTAGCTTGGGTGGTATAATAGGTTTGAGGTATAAAGTAGATTGGATGGTATTATCTGTTTGAGGTATAGAGTAGATTGGATGGTATTATCTGTTTGAGGTTTAGAGTAGCTTGGGTGGTATAATAGGTTTGAGGTATAGAGTAGCTTGGGTGGTATAATAGGTTTGAGGTTTAGAGTAGTTGGATGGTATTATCTGTTTGAGGTATAGAGTAGCTTGGATGGTATTATCTGTTTGAGGTATAGAATAGATTGGATGGTATTATCTGTTTGAGGTATAGAGTAGATTGGATGGTATAATAGGTTTGAGGTATAGAGTAGCTTGGATGGTATTATCTGTTTGAGGTATAAAGTAGATTGGATGGTATTATCTGTTTGAGGTATAGAGTAGCTTGGGTGGTATAATAGGTTTGAGGTATAGAGTAGCTTGGATGGTATTATCTGTTTGAGGTATAAAGTAGATTGGATGGTATTATCTGTTTGAGGTGTAGAGTAGATTGGATGGTATTATCTGTTTGAGGTATAGAATAGATTGGATGGTATTATCTGTTTGAGGTGTAGAGTAGATTGGATGGTATTATCTGTTTGAGGTGTAGAGTAGATTGGATGGTATTATCTGTTTGAGGTGTAGAGTAGATTGGATGGTATTATCTGTTTGAGGTGTAGAGTAGATTGGATGGTATTATCTGTTTGAGGTATAGAATAGATTGGATGGTATTATCTGTTTGAGGTGTAGAGTAGATTGGATGGTATTATCTGTTTGAGGTGTAGAGTAGATTGGATGGTATTATCTGTTTGAGGTATAGAGTAGATTGGATGGTATTATCTGTTTGAGGTGTAGAGTAGATTGGATGGTATTATCTGTTTGAGGTGTAGAGTAGATTGGATGGTATTATCTGTTTGAGGTATAGAATAGATTGGATGGTATTATCTGTTTGAGGTATAAAGTAGATTGGATGGTATTATCTGTTTGAGGTGTAGAGTAGATTGGATGGTATAATAGGTTTGAGGTATAGAGTAGATTGGATGGTATTATCTGTTTGAGGTGTAGAGTAGATTGGATGGTATTATCTGTTTGAGGTATAGAGTAGATTGGATGGTATTATCTGTTTGAGGTATAGAGTAGATTGGATGGTATTATCTGTGTGAGGTATAGAGTAGATTGGATGGTATTATCTGTTTGAGGTATAAAGTAGATTGGATGGTATTATCTGTTTGAGGTATAGAGTAGATTGGATGGTATTATCTGTTTGAGGTATAGAGTAGATTGGATGGTATTATCTGTGTGAGGTATAGAGTAGATTGGATGGTATTATCTGTTTGAGGTATAAAGTAGCTTGGATGGTATTATCTGTTTGAGGTATAGAGTAGATTGGATGGTATTATCTGTTTGAGGTGTAGAGTAGATTGGATGGTATTATCTGTTTGAGGTGTAGAGTAGATTGGATGGTATTATCTGTTTGAGGTATAGAGTAGATTGGATGGTATTATCTGTTTGAGGTATAGAGTAGCTTGGATGGTATTATCTGTTTGGTATAAAGTAGATTGGATGGTATTATCTGTTTGAGGTATAGAGTAGATTGGATGGTATTATCTGTTTGAGGTATAGAGTAGCTTGGATGGTATTATCTGTTTGAGGTATAAAGTAGATTGGATGGTATAATCTCCAATGAGTCAGTTGCGGGAGTTGTGCCATACGTTGAGTGTGTTACCATGTCTTAATGTGTGAGATTATAGTTAGAGAAGAGAGAAAATGATGAGCCTATAATGATGGTAAGCAAAGAAGACTGAAAAAACAAAGTAATGCATATACTGAGGAAAACAAAATCTTGATTAAAAGGGAAATTATAATTAAGTCATCATATCGAAATAAATGTTGGTCTCATGATAATATACTTATATTTGAAATA
>NC_050572.1:16737533-16842533 GCF_013265735.2 Oncorhynchus mykiss
AGATCTTTTCAAATTACTAGTCTTCTACTTCCTAATTCTATGTTTGGAATGCTCCCTCCTTCTTTCCCTCTCCCGTTCGGTCTCTCTTCTTCTCTCTGTCCTCCATTTCTTTATCTGTCACGTGTCACCTTATTCAGCTATCTTTAATCCACTTCCTCTCTTAAAGGTTGACTCAGCGATGTTGCCAAGAGCTGCACCACAGATAGATACGGTATTGCTGCCCGCTCATACAGGCCTAGTTCACTCATTTTGTGAAACATTATAAACCTTTTTATATACATTTACTTATTTGTGTTTATCAGGGGGTGCTGCAGCACCCTCAGCACCCCCGCGGCTATATAAACAGCTGAGAAGCTCTTAGTTGTTGCGAAGATTGACCCTCTATACTGTTTACTTTCTGCATCTATGTCATATTGCTGAGTCAAGTATGAAAAATACCGCTTTTTGAAAAACAAAAAGTCATGACTGCACATGACTGCACATGCTATTGATTGCAAATAATCTAATTTATAGGTTATAGGTGCCACATTGAAACCACATGGAAAAGGTTCACTGCCTCTTCTTTAATCAAGTTTGTGATATTATACATATGACACTGAGTATTTTCTCAAGCATGTAATAGTATTAATATGAATTTAAAAGATACTACAAAACAAAAACTCCTCAAGAGGATTTCTCTGTTCACACAGGCTGTTAGATGACGTGGCTCGGTTAAAACAAGGTCTGTAGCAAGTCCCTCCAAACCATTCCAGAAAGAAAAGGGAAAAATCATAATGACAAGCTCGGCTAGCCAGAATGGATTGGAACCTGGCAGCTGTAGATTGCATTTCCGTCTCCTTCCACCTCTTCCTCGGGTTTTGTGGAAAAGGATCAGAATTTAGGGAGAGCCTAGAATAACATAGCATTATAGACCAAGGATGACAGTGGATATGGTATCCTTCCTTTTCTTCTCTCTCTCTCTCTCTCTCTCTCTCTCTCTCTCTCTATCTCTCTCTCTCGCTCTCTCCCTCTCTCTCTCTCTCTCTCTCTCTCCCTCCCTCTCTCTTTCCCTGTCTCACACTCTCTCCGTTTTGTTCCACGTAGTGCGATAGATTTTGCAGGTTATGTGGGTGAACAATAAGGGGAAGAGAGCTCCCACACACCTGACAACAGATGTGTCTGAGCCCTACAGTATACAGATGTGTCTGAGCCCTACAGTATACAGATGTGTCTGAGCCCTACAGTATACAGATGTGTCTGAGCCCTACAGTATACAGATGTGTCTGAGCCCTACAGTATACAGACCTGCCTGAGCCCTACAGTATACAGATGTGTCTGAGCCCTACAGTATACAGATGTGTCTGAGCCCTACAGTATACAGACCTGCCTGAGCCCTACAGTATACAGATGTGTCTGAGCCCTACAGTATACAGATGTGTCTGAGCCCTACAGTATACAGACCTGCCTGAGCCCTACAGTATACAGATGTGTCTGAGCCCTACAGTATACAGATGTGCCTGAGCCCTACAGTATACAGATGTGCCTGAGCCCTACAGTATACAGATGTGTCTGAGCCCTACACTGTACAGATGTGTCTTAGCCCTACAGCATACAGATGTGTCTGAGCCCTACACTATACAGATGTGTCTGAGCCCTACACTGTACAGATGTGTCTGAGCCCTACAGTTTACAGATGTGTCTGAGCCCTACACTATACAGATGTGTCTGAGCCCTACACTGTACAGATGTGTTTGAGCCCTACAGTTTACAGATGTGTCTGAGCCCTACACTATACAGATGTGTCTGAGCCCTACACTGTACAGATGTGTCTGAGCCCTACACTATACAGATGTGTCTGAGCCCTACAGTATACAGATGCGTCTGAGCCCTACACTGTACAGATGTGACTGAGCCCTACAGTTTACAGATGTGTCTGAGCCCTACACTGTACAGATGTGTCTGAGCCCTACACTATACAGATGTGTCTGAGCCCTACACTATACAGACCTGCCTGAGCCCTACAGTATACAGATGTGTCTGAGCCCTACAGTATACAGATGTGTCTGAGCCCTACAGTATAGAGACCTGCCTGAGCCCTACGGTATACAGATGTGTCTGAGCACTACAGCATACAGATGTGTCTGAGCCCTACAGTATACAGATGTGTCTGAGCCCTACAGTATACAGATGTGTCTGAGCCCTACACTATACAGATGTGTCTGAGCCCTACACTGTACAGATGTGTCTGAGCCCTAAAGTATACAGATGTGTCTGAGCCCTACAGTATACAGATGTGTCTGAGCCCTACACTGTACAGATGTGTCTGAGCCCTACAGTATACAGATGTGTCTGAGCCCTACAGTATACAGATGTGTCTGAGCCCTACAGTATACATATGTGTCTGAGCCCTACAGTATACAGATGTGTCTGAGCCCTACAGTATACAGATGTGTCTGAGCCCTACGGTATACAGATGTGTCTGAGCCCTACAGTATACAGATGTGTCTGAGCCCTACAGTATACAGATGTGTCTGAGCCCTATAGTATACAGATGTGTCTGAGCCCTCCAGTATACAAATGTGTCTGAGCCCTACAGTATACAGATGTGTCTGAGCCCTACACTATACAGATGTGTCTGAGCCCTGCAGAATACAGATGTGTCTGAGCCCTACACTATACAGATGTGTCTGAGCCCTACACTATACAGATGTGTCTGAGCCCTACACTATACAGATGTGTCTGAGCCCTACACTATACAGATGTGTCTGAGCCCTACACTATACAGATGTGTCTGAGCCCTACAGTATACAGATGTGTCTGAGCCCTCCAGTATACAAATGTGTCTGAGCCCTACACTATACAGATGTGTCTGAGCCCTACACTATACAGATGTGTCTGAGCCCTACAGTATACAGATGTGTCTGAGCCCTCCAGTATACAAATGTGTCTGAGCCCTACACTATACAGATGTGTCTGAGCCCTACACTATACAGATGTGTCTGAGCTCTACAGAATACATATGTGTCTGAGCCCTACAGTATACAGATGTGTCTGAGCCCTACAGTATACAGATGTGTCTGAGCCCTACGGTATACAGATGTGTCTGAGCCCTACAGTATACAGATGTGTCTGAGCCCTACACTATACAGATATGTCTGAGCCCTACAGTATACAGATGTGTCTGAGCCCTACAGTATACAGATGTGTCTGAGCCCTACAGTATACAGATGTGTCTGAGCCCTACAGTATACAGATGTGTCTGAGCCCTACAGTATACAGATGTGTCTGAGCCCTACAGTATACAGATGTGTCTGAGCCCTACAGTATACAGATGTGTCTGAGCCCTACAGCATACAGATGTGTCTGAGCCCTACAGTATACAGATGTGTCTGAGCCCTACACTATACAGATGTGTCTGAGCCCTACAGTATACAGATGTGTCTGAGCCCTACAGTATACATATGTGTCTGAGCCCTACAGTATACAGATGTGTCTGAGCCCTACAGTATACAGATGTGTCTGAGCCCTACAGTATACAGATGTGTCTGAGCCCTACAGTATACAGATGTGTCTGAGCCCTACAGTATACATATGTGTCTGAGCCCTACAGTATACAGATGTGTCTGAGCCCTACAGCATACAGATGTGTCTGAGCCCTACAGTATACAGATGTGTCTGAGCCCTACAGTATACAGATGTGTCTGAGCCCTACACTATACAGATGTGTCTGAGCCCTACAGTATACAGATGTGTCTGAGCCCTACAGTATACAAATGTGTCTGAGCCCTACACTATACAGATATGTCTGAGCCCTACAGTATACAGATGTGTCTGAGCCCTACAGTATACAGATGTGTCTGAGCCCTTCACTATACAGATGTGTCTGAGCCCTACAGTATACAGATGTGTCTGAGCCCTACAGTATACAGATGTGTCTGAGCCCTACAGTATACAGATGTGTCTGAGCCCTACAGTATACAAATGTGTCTGAGCCCTACAGTATACAGATATGTCTGAGCCCTACAGTATACAGATGTGTCTGAGCCCTACACTATACACACTTAGGAACAGAACAAATCCAAAGCTCTCCTATTACTATTATTTTCTTGTTTTTCAGGGCCAGATGTGTTTCTACTTCTCTCCTCGTTCCCCCTTTGCAGGCCTCTGTGATTCATTTTCCACAGACATCTAAAAGCCCATAAAAGGCCTCCCCTCCCCTATCGCCCTCTCCCCCACCCTCAGAGCGATCGCTTCCACCCCTCCTGGACTGTGTCAGCCTGCTGCATGTCAGCCTGCTGGACTGTGTCAGCCTGCTGCATGTCAGCCTGCTGCATGTCAGCCTGCTGCATGTCAGCCTGCTGCATGTCAGCCTGCTGCATGTCAGCCTGTTGCATGTCAGCCTGCTGCATGTCAGCCTGTTGCATGTCAGCCTGCTGCATGTCAGCCTGTTGCATGTCAGCCTGCTGGACTGTGTCAGCCTGCTGCATGTCAGCCTGCTGCATGTCAGCCTGCTGGACTGTGTCAGCCTGCTGCATGTCAGCCTCTGGAAAAAACAGAGCAGAGCAAAGGAATGGAGAGGAATTGAATCCCGTGGCCTGGATGTAAGAGGAGAAGATCCTGGTTGTGACTCCTCTCCTCCCATCATCCCCCATCCTCTCCCCATGGTCTCTACCCCTGTGGTCAGAGTCCAGGCTGGAGGCTGAGGACTGAACTACTTGGGCAGTGTTAGAGGGGTTTATTGGATCCTATCCCTGGCCTGAGGGGAAAACCCATTGCAGGGGGAAGTGATGGAGACGGAGGGGGTGGAGAGCTGGCTTCTGTTTCATGGGTGAATTAATTTCACTGATGAAACGAAGGGAGTGAAAGACTTTGGTATCTCTTACCCATCTAATCTACAATCTCTCTTCCACCCTTCTTCAGTTCTCCCTCCCTCTCCTGCTCTTCCATACTCCTCTCCTCTCCCACTCTTCCATACCCATCCCTAACCCACCCTTCCATACCACTCCCTCTCCTCTCCTCCCTCACCCGTCCATACCCCTCCCTCTCCTCTCTTCTCCCACCCTTCCATACCCCTCTCTCTCGTCTCTTCTCCTCTCCCACCCTTCCATAATCCTCTCCTTCCCTCTCTCACCTTTCCATACCCCTCTCTCTCCTCTCCTCTCTAACCCTTCCGTACCCCTCTATCTCCTCTCCTCTCCTCTCCTCTCCTCTCCTCTCCTCTCCTCTCCTCTCCTCTCCTCTCCTCTCCTCTCCTCTCCTCTCTCACCCTTCCATACCCCTCTCTCTCCTCTCCCACCCTTCCATACCCCTCTTTCTCCTATCCTCTCTCACCCTTCTATACCCCACTCTCTCCTCTTTCTCCTCTCCCACCCTTCCATACCTCCTCTCCTCTCCTCTCCTCTCCTCTCCTCTCCTCTCCTCTCCTCTCCTCTCCTCTCCTCTCCTCTCTCACCCTTCCATACCCCTCTCTCTCCTCTCCCACCCTTCCATAGCCCTCCTCTCCTCTCCTCTCCTCTCCTCTCCTCTCCTCTCCTCTCCTCTCCTCTCCCACCCTTCCATACCCCTCTCTCGCTTTCTCTCTCCTCTCCTCTCCTCTCCTCTCCTCTCCTCTCCTCTCCTCTCCTCTCCTCTCCTCTCCTCTCTCACCCTTCCATACCTCTCCTCTCCTCTCCTCTCCTCTCCTCTCCTCTCCTCTCCTCTCCTCTCCTCTCCTCTCCTCTCCTCTCCTCTCCTCTCTTCTTTCACCCTCCAAACCCCTACTCTCCTCTCCTCTCTCACTCTTCCATACGCCTCCTCTCCTCTCCTCTCCTCTCCTCTCCTCTCCTCTCCTCTCCTCTCCTCTCCTCTCCTCTCTCACCCTTCCATACCCCTCTCTCTCCTCTCCCACCCTTCCATACCCCTCCTCTCCTCTCCTCTCTCACCCTTCCATACCCCTCCCTCCTTCCATACCCCTCCTCTCCTCTCCTCTCTCACCCTTCCATACCCCCTCTCTCCTCTCCCACCCTTCCATACTCCTCCTTCTCATACGGCCTATAACACTCCTCCTATTTCCACCTAATCCTTCTTTCTCTTGCACTTTCTCTCCTTTTCCCACCTCTCAGAAAATATGATAAAAGCTCAACGCCATTGGAAGAGAGGTTTACTGGTTGAAATCTTGACCCTATTGGCTTCTGCTGAAATCTCATATCTCCAACCTATCAAAGATAATAAGTCCAGAACATCTAATATTACATGTGACATGTACATACTGTATTACATTTAGGAGGTGGGAAAACATAACATACATTGAAAGAGGGGAGGAACCATTTCCCTAAAAGTGGTTTGGATTAATAAAGCTCTAACAACACTTTCAAAATACTGATAGACTCAATTTTGTAAAGCAGACATATTTGTCACTCGAGTCAGACAGTGTTGTCATGCTCCCCAGGCCTCCAGGGTAGACTAGATGATCCAGACACACAGTTCTGTCCTAGCCCGGGCACACCTGTAAATTACACATCTTGAGCGAGAGTGTGGCTGACCTGCTATTTATGGGCACGTGAGACATAATTGCATGCTGAGAGAACCCCACCATTTTGGTGGTAATAAACGTGTACATTGGAAGGTTGGTTGAGGAGAAGTCTATATCTGTCTTCTCCTTCACGAGTTCAAAGCAGCGATGCATGGGGGGCCATTTTTACAGTCTTTAATATGACTCGACTAGGAATTGAACCCCCAACCGTTTAATCTCAGGGCGGACACTATAGCCACAAGGCCACTTATTTGTCCGTAAACAGGAAACTCTGCTTGGCAGGCAGGCAGGCATGGGCAAGCAGAGCAGTGATATATTCAGGCTGTAAAGACTAACCACCAGAGAGCTCTAGTCAGTTCAGTAGAGCTGCGTTCATTAGCACACATAAACACCTCTGCTGTGCAGACAATAGCAATGGTGCGATATAGTCAGAATTAACATTCTAGTAAATGTAATTCTATGATCATCATATATACTGGCTTAAAGTCAATCATTCAGAATACTTACTCTCGAAAGAAAACATACCTTGAGAGACGTGTTACAGTATTACATAGCATATAATAACATACAGATTAACATAATATATGCATAACGAGTAGGAAACAGTACTGAATACAATAGCCTATATAAATACACCTATGATTACTATGTCTAAAAGCTGTGTAAATACAGCAGGCCTACACTCTATTCGAGGTGATTATACTGTACATGTACACAACGCTCCTCCACTACCTCACATGACCCCACCGTCCTCTCACCCTCTCCAAAGACTACACTGAAAAAACATCTAGCCACGTTGTCTCTCTTACTCTCACTCTCCTCCGTGTCTCTCTCTCTCTTTTCTGCCTCTTCCTCATTCTCTCGCTCCCCGTTTCCCTCAGAGTTTGTCTTCTTCTTTTCCCTCTCCCTTGCTGTGTAGTCCAGCTCTTCTGTGGAGTCCAGCTCTTCTGTGTAGTCCAGCTCTTCTGTGTAGTCCAGCTCTTCTGTGTAGTCCAGCCCCTCTGTGTAGCCCAGCTCTTCTGTGTAGTCCAGCTCTTCTGTGTAGTCCAGCTCTTCTGTGTAGTCCAGCCCCTCTGTGTAGCCCAACTCTTCTGTGTAGTCCAGCTCTTCTGTGTAGTCCAGCTCTTCTGTGTAGTCCAGCCCCTCTGTGTAGCCCGACTCTTCTGTGTAGTCCAGCTCTTCTGTGTAATCCAGCCCTTCTGTGTAGTCCAGCCCTTCTGTGTAGTCCAGCCCTTCTGTGTAGTCCAGTCCTTGCTGTGTAGTCCAGCCCTTCTGTGTAGTCCAGCTCTCCTGTGTAGTCCAACCCTTCTGTGTAGTCCAGCCCTTCTGTGTAGTCCAGCCCTTCTGTGTAGTCCAACCCTTCTGTGTAGTCCAGCCCTTCTGTGTAGTCCAACCCTTTTGTGTAGTCTAGCCCTTCTGTGTTGTCCAGCCCTTCGGTGTAGTCCAGCTCTTTTGTGTAGTCCAGCCCTTCCTGTGTAGTCCATCCCTTGCTGCAGTGTGAGGTGTATGATGTGGTTGTTGCAGGGATGAAGGGAGGGTCAGTGTAACTGAGTTGTTTCCTGTGTGCAGTACAACTTAAATGCCATCTTGGAAACCACAGTGCGCCGGCTGCATGAAGGTCACTGACAGGACCTACGGTCAAACTGCCCTACTGGAGGGACACAACTTGGATAAAGAAATGAAAGTCACACATCTCACTTTTGCTGTGTGTACTAGACCAGTGTTTCCAAGCCCTGGTCCTCCAGTACCCCCAACAGCCCAACCCTGGTCCTCCAGTATCCCCAACAGCCCAACCCTGGTCCTCCAGTATTCCCAACAGCCCTGGTCCTCCAGTACCCCCAACAGCCCAACCCTGGTCCTCCAGTACCCCCAACAGCCCTGGTCCTCCAGTACCCCCAACAGCCCAGCCCAGGTCCTCCAGTACACCCAACAGCTCAGCCCTGGTCCTCCAGTACCCCCAACAGCCCAGCCCAGGTCCTCCAGTACACCCAACAGCCCAGCCATGGTCCTCCAGTACCCTCAACAGCCCAGCCCTGGTCCTCCATTACACCCAACAGCCCAGCCCTGGTCCTCCATTACACCCAACAGCCCAACCCTGGTCCTCCAGTACCCCCAACAGCCCAGCCCTGGTCCTCCAGTACCCCCAACAGCCCAGCCCTGGTCCTCCAGTACCCCCAACAGTACACAGTTTAGTTGTAGTCCTTGACAAACACACCTGGTTCAGCTCATTGAGGGCTTGATGATTAGATGACAAGTTGAATCAGGGTGCTTGTCCAGAGTTACAGTAAAAATGTTTACTGTTCGGGATACTTGAGGACCAGGGTTGGAAAACATTGTACTAGACTATAGTCACAGGTCCTTCGACTCCTTGCTTCACTGTCATATGAGACTTCAACAAGGTAAAATGGCACCTTCACCTGTTCCCATGTCGAGTCTTCACATTCTCTCTAAAGAGACATTTAAATAGTTGATATACTCATACTCTGTAAGATGTACATGCATACCACCAACAAAAACAGAAACCATGCAGCAAATGCATTCCAAAATAGTACAAATAGCGTTTTGTGTGGTTATTTAACCTTTACATAACTAGGATCTCACAGTGAGATCAGAAGACCTCTTTCACGCGAGCTCTGACACATATAACACTGCACCTACTATATGTTGTAAACAAAACTAAATTGGGACATGCATACAGCCTGTATGTGAAATGATTGTGCACGTACAGTATATGGCCAATCTTTTCCACTGCCTTCCATTGTGGCTGGTTTTTCTTCGTACAATATGGTTGCTGTTTTGTCCAAACTTGTCTACATACCTGTGCAGTCAGAAACATAGCAACGGCCTGAAGGCTTCTGTAGGTCACATGATATATTTAAGTACCTGCTTGGATAAAATATCCAACATTTTATTTTTAGCAAATAACTCAAATGTTTAGAGGTCACCTATTTTATGGTGTTTGTTTTAAGTCACAATAAAACTCTACTTTTACTATCCTAGTCTTTAGTGTTTGAGAACCATTAGAGTTTCTTAGCTCACCTGTATTCTGCTCTTCTGTTTAATCATATGTTGCACTTTCTCTGTGCAAATAAATAGATTCAGCTAATGAAACATGGTGCATTTTTGTGTGATTTGCTCACCTAAGAGCGCTGAGATATTGCCTGTCAACAACAGCAAGCCTGAGGGGACAGCTTCCTCCTTTCTTTTCTTTCCATTCTTCAATTCATTTGCTCTGTGTAACTATCTATTGCAGCATGCTCTTCAATATTCTGTGCTAATGACCCCTGAAACGGGGAAGTTCAAGGATTTCTTAAGCAACAATGAAGAAACATATGAAAGCAGGGTCGTACCCAGACCTGTTGGGAGGCAGGTACTCAAACCCAAAACAGGGCACCCCAAAAATATTTTTAGGTAAACGTGGTCACAGACTCGTTGGGCAATTCTGACTTTTATTAGACCTTATTTAGTTCCATAGAAGCAATAGATGGCCATATCTTAACGGCAAATTCAATTAAACGTATTGAACAATAATTTAACAACGACTTAAATGTTTTTACCCAAAACAAAAGGGTACTTTAGGGAATGAAAGAGCAATGAGGCATGTGCTCTGCAGAGGTCAGCGGTTGAACCCTATCTGTGCACGTGCCTGCATGAAAGCACCTCAGAGAAAACTTTCAGCAAGTATTTTTAAATTTATGTCAAATATACAATAATGCTTGTAAATCTTTTCCAGGGTCATGAAAACATGATGGAATGGAACCTAACCTAAAGCATGCTTAAACATGGGTAGGGTTGTACGCAAGAGCAGCCATTTTGGAAAAACAACAGAAGCTTAGCAACAGAATCTTAGCAACAGAAGCTTAGCAACAGAATCTTAGCAACAGAAGCTTAGTAAGTACAGTACAATATCTAGATGGATATCTGTACGAAAGAATGCCTCAACTAAGGTTGCAGACACCTAAACAGTATGCGCACTGCTTATGACTAAAAACCTCAACGTGAAGCATTCTCAAATCCACAGCTTATTCTTGGTCCGTCCCAAAAAATTTCATCAGACAAAAAAAAAAGAGATGGGGAAAAAGTGAACAGTTTCTATAAACAGAGAGGATAAGAGGTAGAAAATTACAGAAACAATGAAAGAAAATCACCAAACAGTGACTCAGAAGAGTGAGAAACAAAGACTTTTGACATTACTCTGTCAACAAAGGGCTTTTGTGCTAGACTATTATAGTACTTGCGTTCCATATGAAGTTCTCCCTCAAATGACAAGTTGGCTTTGCCCGTTGTGTAACTAAAGACCTAAGACCTATAGCTACAACATTAGGAATTAACAGTAGCTGTGTATATTGGTGTGTGTGTTGACTGTGTTGTTTAATTAGTCCCTTCTCCTATCCAGAGCTGTGATTCCAGCCAGGCAGAGCAGCAAGGTGAAGAATTTTGTGTCAGGAGGCAGATATGGCAAGGCAGGACCAGGTAGGCAGGACCAGGTAGACAGAGCCAGGTAGGCAGGACCAGGTAGGCAGAGCCAGGTAGACAGAGCCAGGTAAGCAGGGCCAGGTAGGCAGGACCAGGTAGACAGAGCCAGGTAGGCAGGGCCAGGTTGGCAGAGCCAGGTAGACAGAGCCAGGAAGGCAGAACCAGGTAGGCATCTCCAGGTAGGCAGAGCCAGGTAAGCAGGGCCAGGTAGGCAGAGCCAGGCAGGGAGAGCCAGGTAGGCAGAGTCAGGCAGGCACGCAGGACCAGGTAGGCAGAGCCAGGTAGACAGAGCCAGGTAGGCAGGACCAGGTAAGCAGAGCAAGGAAGGCAGTGCCAGGCAGGCAGGCATGGCCAGGTAGGCAGAGCCAGGCAGGGAGAGCCAGGTAGGCAGAGACAGGTAGGCAGAGCCAGGAAGGCAGAGCCAGGCAGGGAGAGCCAGGTAGGCAGAGCCAGGTAGGCAGAGCCAGGCAGGCAGGACCATGTAGGCAGAGCCAGGTAGACAGAGTCAGGCAGGGAGAGCCAGGAAGGCAGAGCCAGGTAGGCAGGGCCAGGCATAGCCAGGGCAAAGTAGGCAGAGCCAGGTAGGCCGAGCCAGGTAGGCAGAGCCAGGTAGGTAGAGCCAGGAAGGAAGAGCCAGGTAGGCAGAGCCAGGTAGGCAGGCAGGGCCAGGTAGATAGAGCCAGGCAGGGAGAGCCAGGAAGGCAGAGCCAGGTAGGCAGGGCCAGGCATAGCCAGGGCAAAGTATGCAGAGCCATGTAGGCAGAGCCAGGCAGGGAGAGCCAGGTAGGCAGAGCCAGGTAGGCAGAGCCAGGCAGGGAGAGCCAGGAAGGCAGGGCCAGGCATAGCCAGGGAAAAGTAGGCAGAGCCAGGTAGGCAGAGCCAGGTAGGTAGAGCCAGGTAGGCAGAGCCAGGTAGACAGGCAGGGCCAGGTAGGCAGAGCCAGGCAGGGAGAGCCAGGAAGGCAGAGCCAGGTAGGCAGGGCCAGGCATAGCCAGGGCAAAGTAGGCAAAGCCAGGTAGGCAGAGCCAGGTAGGTAGAGCCAGGTAGGAAGAGACAGGTAGGCAAAGCCATGAAGGCAGGCAGGGACAGGTAGGCAGAGCCAGGGCCAGGCAGGCAGGGACAGGTAGGCAGAGCCAGGGCCAGGCAGGCAGGGACAGGTAGGCAGAGCCAGGGCCAGGCAGGCAGGGACAGGTAGGTAGAGCCAGGGCCAGGCAGGCAGGGACAGGTAGGTAGAGTCAGGGCCAGGCAGGCAGGGACAGGTAGGTAGAGCCAGGGCCAGGCAGGCAGGGACAGGTAGGTAGAGCCAGGGCCAGGCAGGCAGGGACAGGTAGGTAGAGCCAGGGCCAGGCAGGCAGGGACAGGTAGGTAGAGCCAGGGCCAGGCAGGGACAGGTAGGTAGAGACAGGGCCAGGCAGGCAGGGACAGGTAGGCAGAGCCAGAGCCAGGGCCAGGCAGGCAGGGACAGGTAGGTAGAGCCAGGGCCAGGCAGGGACAGGTAGGTAGAGCCAGGGCCAGGCAGGCAGGGACAGGTAGGGAGAGCCAGGGCCAGGCAGGGACAGGTAGGTAGAGCCAGGGCCAGGCAGGCAGGGACAGGTAGGTAGAGCCAAGGCCAGGCAGGCAGGGACAGGTAGGTAGAGCCAGGGCCAGGCAGGCAGGCAGCGCTGTGAACACCAGTACTCTGGGAGTGACTGGTCTCCGTATCTCAGACTCCATGAGTGAGAGAGCAGCCTCCTCTTCTGGTTAAAAATCCAATAAACAAGAGAAAGAAGAAAACACAGCAGAATGATCTCCATTATTTGAACACGTTGTATTTTGTTATATATTTACTGTGTGTGGAAGGGAATGACAGAAGTCCAATTGATCTCAGTCAAATTTCAGTCAAGTAAGTGTCCTTCCAAATCTTTTTTAAATAAACACAACAGAAGAACCAATATCATGTTGATGAGTAATCAAAGTAAGTCTTATTGACTTATCGTTTGTATCCTGTGTTTCTGTCTGCTTTCTGTAACCACTCTCCATATTGATGTTTAGATTGTCATGGTCATGATGGACTTTTGAAGACGTGTCAGCAGCATATTATGTTCCACTCGGTGGCGCTACACGACCGCTAACACCATTCCCTGGAACAGGATCTGGTAATGTTAAAAATGGAAAGGAGTATGGCAAGAGAAAGCTGACCCGTCTTTATCTAACGTCTCAGGAAGCTGCCCAGTCAACTGACGGGAGGTGGCAGATAATTCAAGGACTTTGAATGTTTGGTATCAACACAAATTGTTTGCCTTGTTCTCTCCATATCCTGTGACATAGCAATACAGCCCTATCTAACTTCACCTCAGAATGCCCTTAGTGTTGTATTAGTCAGTGTGGCTACAGTAAGGCAAGTACAATCAAAATCCTAGTGTATAACCTATAAATGACCTTTGACCTGAAGAATCTGGATGATCCCGTTGGCTATTCTACGATCCTGGCTGTGAAGTCCAGTTGGCTGATGTCTTTATATATCCTCCAGAGACGGACCCAAACACACAAAACACATCTGTGTGTGTGTGTGTGTTTGTATACAGTGCATTCGGAAAGTATTCACACCCCTTGACTTTTTCCACATTTTGTTACGTTACAGCCTTATTCTAAAATGGATTAAATAAAATGTTTTCCTCATCAATCACCACACAATACTCCATAATGACGAAGAAAAAACAGGTTTTTATAATTGTTATTGTATTCAAAATAAAAAACAGAATCGAACTTTGTGAAAACGCCACGTGATATGTATTTTCTATGACTTATGTTCACCAAGGATGACAAAAACCTCTAGACTGGTTAAATAGACGTGGAGGAAATTTCACATAGGTTTGTGCTGGTAGGATTTATCAGGCCATCAATGGTCGTGAAGAGCACTCTCAAATTATTTGGAATAATAGTGATCAAGTTAGAAAAATGAGCCCGTCTGGCATTTCTAATTGCATCGTTATTCAGTGCATTCGGAAAGTATTCAGTCCCTCCTCAAAATAAAAAACATCAATACCTTATTTACATAAGTATTCAGACCCTTTGCTATGAGACTCGAAATTGAGCTCAGGTGCATCTTGTTCCATTGATCATCCTTGAGATGTTTCTACAACTTGACTGGAGTCCACCTGTGGTAAATTCAATTGATTGGACATGATTTGGAAAGGCACACATCTGTCAACATAAGGTCCAACAGTTGATAGTGCATGTCAGAGCAAAAACCAAGCCATGAGGTCAAAGGAATTGTCCTAGAGCTCCGAGGCAGGATTGTGTCAAGGCACAGATCTGGGGAAGGGTACCAAAAAATGTAGTATTGAAGGTCCCCAAGAACACGGTGGCCTCCATCATTCTTAAATGGAAGAAGTTTGGAACCAACAAGACTCTTCTTAGAGCTGGCTGCCCGATCAAACTGAGCAATTCGGGGAGAAGGGCTTTGGTCAGGGAGTTGGCCAAGAACCCTATGGTCACTCTGACAGAGCTCCAGAGTTCCTCTGTGGAGATGGGAGAACCTTCCAGAAGAACAACCATCTATCTCTGCAGCACTCCACCAATCAGGCCTTTATGGTAGAGTGACCAGATGGTAGCCATTCTTTAGTAAAAGACACATGACAGCCCACTTGGAGTTTGCCAAAAGGCACTGAAAGAGCTCTCAGACCATGGGAAACAATTTTGTCTGGTTTGGTGAAACAAAGACTCTTTGGCCTGAATGCCAAGCGTCACATCTAGAGAAAACCTTGCACCACCCCTACTGTGAAGCATGGTGGTGGCAGCATCATGTTGTGGGGATGTTTTTCAGCGGCAGGGATTAGGAGACTAGTCAGGAGAGGGAGAAATTAATGGAGCAAAGTACAGAGAGATCCCTTGTTGAAAACCTGCTCCAGAGCGCTCAGGACCTTAGACTGGGGCCAAGGTTAGCCTTCCAACGGGACAACGACCCTAAGCACTGTTGGCTGGTCCTTTGCATGGGGTGATGTACGTTTCCTTTAACAACCAGTCTTCCAGATAGATGCCACAGACACAGGAACTTTGGTATAAAACTCTTTAGTAATAAAATGCAATTACAGACAGAGATTAACATACAGAATACCTCAGTAGTCTATAGTAAAGATCTGTGTGGTGAATGAAACAGGAGACAACGCTCCTTATACTAGTTGGTGTGGACAACCTACCGTCAATCATATCTTAACATTGTTTCACTGGATTAGACACAAAGTATGTAAGATGAGAAAAACATGTCTAGACTGTGGTTTCTCACTCTACTATCGCATCCTTGTGACTGCTGATAGTCACTGTCAGCAGGTGCAGACAATTCTCAGTCTGAGAACTAAAGCAGTACATCTCCATTTACCCAGTACTTTTCCACCATTGCGCATTGCAAGCATACAAAGGTTATCACATATATACAGTAATCATGGCACTGGTGTAAAAGCATTGATGAGTATATATTGAGTATGTATATTTTTTTAATCCATTTTTAATTAATGCTGTAAAGTAACAAAATGTGGAAAAAGTCAAGGGGTCTGAATACTTTCCGAATGCACTGTATATACTGCAGAGATGGACCCAGTAGCAGTGCGTAGTTAAAATCACTGGGGAAGCAAAGCCAAATAAAAAAAGCCATATTACAACCTGGGTTGTGATAATTGCATTGTGTGCTTTATAACCTGTTAGTTCATATGCCTTGTGACCGTGATATATTGGCCCAACACCAAGATAAGACACAGTAGCAGAATAAATTTAACCACACCGTTATTTAATCTCAGAACCGGAGAGCAACCTCTGTCCAGCATTTAACAAACAGTTACATTACCTACAGCAAGGTCAAGCAAGTTAAACAACTATTGATTTAAAACCACGGAGAGTTACCACAAGTCACAAAGAAAACAAGAGCTGCCTCCATTATTCCAGTACCATTTCAACTTCAACACTTCAACATCATCGAATCATCTCTGCTTAGTCTAAAGTGACAACTAAAATATACCAAGAACAATTTAGTCCAATCAACATCAGCTAAATATGATGTGGCAGTCCATGGTAGTGATTTGAGTGTGTGTGTGTGTGTGTGTGTGTGTGTGTGTGTGTGTGTGTGTGTGTGTGTGTGTGTGTGTGTGTGTGTGTGTGCGTGCAAGTAGAAAAATCATATTGACTCACCCTACTTGTAGAGAAACACCGATGACATCCTCCTCTTTCATGTTGCCTAAACAATCTATGACTGTCAAACAGTACACACTTTTAACTTTTGTTGTCCTAGGCTACCTGGCTAAAATGTTTGCTCGCTAGCCTGACTTCTTTTCATGGGCAACGATGTGCCAGGCCAGCTAGTTAACATTAGTTAACATTAGCTTACTAGGCCATCATTCTAAATAAGAATTTGTTCTTATTAACTGACTTGCCTAGTTAAATAAAGGTTAAATAAAATAAAATAAAAATCTAGGAACATGTTGAACTTCCATCCTCCAGGCCAGGGGCACAATGTATGAATTTATGATTGGATTTAGGCCAACAATGGCATACTATTTTTGACCAGACAACATCAGATGGCTTACACATACAGAGACAGAGAGGCGCTGTTTCACTCGCTCGGATGCTTTCTCCGGTGAGATTCATTCAGCCTCTTGCGAATTTAAGGAAATGTATGAAACACAGAGAGACAAAATATTAAATTATTTGTTTCTTGGTAAATGTTTTCCTTCCCTTGGGATCCATGAATACACGCACTGGAAGGACCCAAACACACAACGCACATGTGGGGCATCCCAGGCATCTCAGCTGGACACTGGCTTGGGTCAATACATGTTCTAAATCTGTATGAGATACAACTTAGCCTTGTCCCATACTGTATAAGCTGTAGCCCCATCACTCGTTAAGCCATAGAAGAGTTGGGCACACGACATACAGCTTCTGTGCTAGTTTGTGTAACAACAGTCTTCTGATGTGAGCTTTAACAGAGTTAGATATTCATTAGGCAATATCTAACAGTGTTTGGTAGAGGGAAAACAGCTCCCTTGTTTGACGTTTGTAACACGTGATCAAACTCTCTAGACTCAATAGGAGATTATACGACCCACTGATAAAGTGCCACTCTGGCTTTATTCAAAGAGGCCAACGAGCCAGAACTGTTTGCAAGCGACAGCTTAATAAAACAGAGGAGAGAAAAGAAGAATGAAATGTCAGGAGGAGTTTGATTCGCTTAAAACTCTACGCTGCAGAACTGTGTCTGTGTATGTTTTCACTCATTAGATGGTTCTCCAATCGAACGTGCTCCCGCATATAAATACTTAGGCATTTGGATTGATATGGATTTGACGTTTAAAAAACATATAGATTAGTCGCTTTAGAAGCTACGTTTTAAAGTTGCCTTTTTCTACAGAAACAGATCGTACCTTTCTCTAAGCAGTGGGATGAAGATTATTCAGTCAACCTTGTTATCTGTTGTGGTTTATGGTGATATTATTTATCAAAGTGCACCTGCTACTACTGTTAAACCTTTGGATGCCATTTACTGTAGTGCCCTTCGTTTTGTTACAAGAGACAGTTTTGATACTCGTCAAATCAAATCAAATGTATTTTTATTTATTTATTTATTTTATTTAACCTTTATTTAACCAGGTAGGCTAGTTGAGAACAAGTTCTCATTCACAACTGCGACCTGGCCAAGATAAAGCGTAGCAATTCGACACATACAACAACACAGAGTTACACATGGAATAAACAAAACATACAGTGCCTTGCGAAAGTATTCGGCCCCCTTGAACTTTGCGACCTTTTGCCACTTTTCAGGCTTCAAACATAAAGATATAAAACTGTATTTTTTTGTGAAGAATCAACAACAAGTGGGACACAATCATGAAGTGGAACGACATTTATTGGATATTTCAAACTTTTTGAACAAATCAAAAACTGAAAAATTGGGCGTGCAAAATTATTCAGCCCCTTTACTTTCAGTGCAGCAAACTCTCTCCAGGAGTTCAGTGAGGATCTCTGAATGATCCAATGTTGACCTAAATGACTAATGATGATAAATACAATCCGCCTGTGTGTAATCAAGTCTCCGTATAAATGCACCTGCACTGTGATAGTCTCAGAGGTCCGTTAAAAGCGCAGAGAGCATCATGAAGAACAAGGAACACACCAGGCAGGTCCGAGATACTGTTGTGAAGAAGTTTAAAGCCGGATTTGGATACAAAAAGATTTCCCAAGCTTTAAACATCCCAAGGAGCACTGTGCAAGCGATAATATTGAAATGGAAGGAGTATCAGACCACTGCAACTCTACCAAGACCTGGCCGTCCCTCTAAACTTTCAGTTCATACAAGGAGAAGACTGATCAGAGATGCATCCAAGAGGTCCATGATCACTCTGGATGAACTGCAGAGATCTACAGCTGAGGTGGGAGACTCTGTCCATAGGACAACAATCAGTCGTATATTGCACAAATCTGGCCTTTATGGAAGAGTGGCAAGAAGAAAGACATTTCTTAAAGATATACATAAAAAGTGTCGCTTAAAGTTTGCCACAAGCCACCTGGGAGACACACCAAACATGTGGAAGAAGGTGCTCTGGTCAGATGAAACCAAAATTGAACTTTTTGGCAACAATGCAAAACGTTATGTTTGGCGTAAAAGCAACACAGCTGAACACACCATCCCCACTGTCAAACATGGTGGTGGCAGCATCATGGTTTGGGCCTGCTTTTCTTCAGCAGGGACAGGGAAGATGGTTAAAATTTATGGGAAGATGGATGGAGCCAAATACAGGACCATTCTGGAAGAAAACCTGATGGAGTCTGCAAAAGACCTGAGACTGGGACGGAGATTTGTCTTCCAACAAGACAATGATCCAAAACATAAAGCAAAATCTACAATGGAATGGTTCAAAAATAAACATATCCAGGTGTTAGAATGGCCAAGTCAAAGTCCAGACCTGAATCCAATCGAGAATCTGTGGAAAGAACTGAAAACTGCTGTTCACAAATGCTCTCCATCCAACCTCACTGAGCTCAAGCTGTTTTGCAAGGAGGAATCGGAAAAAATGTCAGTCTCTCGATGTGCAAAACTGATAGAGACATACCCCAAGCGACTTACAGCTGTAATCGCAGCAAAAGGTGGCGCTACAAAGTATTAACTTAAGGGGGCTGAATAATTTTGCACGCCCAATTTTTCAGTTTTTGATTTGTTCAAAAAGTTTGAAAAATCCAATAAATGTCGTTCCACTTCATGATTGTGTCCCACTTGTTGTTGATTCTTCACAAAAAAACACAGTTTTATATCTTTATGTTTGAAGCCTGAAATGTGGGAAAAGGTCGCAAAGTTCAAGGGGGCCGAATACTTTCGCAAGGCACTGTAGTCAATAATACAGTAGAAGAAAAGAAAAGAAAAGGTCTATATACAGTGAGTGCAAATGAGGTAAGTTAAGGAAATAAATAGGCCATGGTGGCGAAATAATTACAATATAGCAATTAAACACTGGAATGGTAGATCGGCAGAAGATGAATGTGCAGGTAGAGATACTGGGGTGCAAAGGAGCAAAATAAATAAATAAATACCAGTATGGGGATGAGGTAGGTAGATAGATGGGCTGTTTACAGATGGGCTATGTGCAGGTGCAGTGATCTGTAAGCTGCTCTGACAGCTGGTGCTTAAAGCTAGTGAGGGAGATATGAGTCTCCAGCTTCAGACATTTTTGCAATTCGTTCCAGTCATGGGCAGCAGAGATATAGCCCTTCTTAAATCAGCTGATATCTCAAAGTGCTGTACAGAAACCCAGCCTAAAACAGCAAGCAATGCAGGTGTAGAAGCACGGTGGCTAGGAAAAACTCCATAGAAAGGCCAAAACCTAGGAAGAAACCTAGAGAGGAACCAGGCTATGAGGGGTGGCCAGTCCTCTTCTGGCTGTGCCGGGTGGAGATTATAACAGAACATGGCCAAGATGTTCAAATGTTCATAGATGACCAGCATGGTCAAATAATAATAATCACAGTAGTTGTCGAGGGTGCAACAAGTCAGCACCTCATAGCCGATCATTGAGAGTATCTCTACTGCTTCTGCTGTCTCTAGAGAGTTGAAAACAGCAGGTCTGGGACAGGTAGCACGTCCGGTGAACAGGTCAGGGTTCCATAGCCACAGGCAGAACAGTTGAAACTGGAGCAGCAACACGGCCAGGTGGACTGGGGACAGCAAGGAGTCATCATGCCAGGTAGTCCTGAGGCATGGTCCTAGGGCTCAGGACCTCTGAGAGAGAAAGAAAGAGAGAAAGAGAGAATTAGAGAGAGCATACTTAAATTCACACAGGACACTGGATAAGACAGGAGAAATACTCCAGATATAACAGACTGACCCTAGCCCCCCAACACATAAATTACTGCAGCATAAATACTGGAGGCTGAGACAGGAGGGGTCAGGAGACACTGTGGCCCCATCCGATGATACCCCCAGACAGGGCCAAACAGGAAGGATATAACCCCACCCACTTTGCCAAAGCACAGCCACCACACCACTAGAGGGATATCTTCAACCACCAACTTACCATCCTGAGACAAGGCCGAGTATAGCTCACAAAGATCTCCGCCACGGCACAACCCAAGGGGGGGCGCCAACCCAGACAGGAAGACCATGTCAGTGACTCAACCCACTCAAGTGACGCACCCCTCCTAGGAATGGCATGGAAGAGCACCAGTAAGCCAGTGACTCAGTCCCTGTAATATGGTTAGAGGCAGAGAATCCCAGTGGAGAGAGGGGAACAGGCCAGGCAGAGACTCTATCCTGTATCAAAAGGTTCGCTGGACTTCGCTAAAGATCCGTAGATGGCTACATTACTCCTTTTTGTTTACAAGTCCCTACTTCATAAATTCATAAATTTCCATCTTATTTAACTTTGATTTTGAAGTATAGACATCTGAGTTGCCTAAACTGTTCACAGGATTGGTTAAACTATTGAAGTTCCCAGGGTCTCCACTGAGCTAGGTAAATCTGCTTTTAGTTTTAATGCAACATATTGCTGGAACAAAATTCAAAATAGATTTCATCTTGACGTTCGGATTACGTTCGACCATTTAAAGTATTGATTTGCGATTCATTGTGGAGGAATTACATTTTCTGGGTGATATGTGATGTTTTACTTGTGCTTAGCATGACTATGTTTATACAGTGCATTAAGAAAGTATTCAGCCACTTTAATCATTACTTTGTTGAAGAACCTTTGACAGCGATTACAGCTTTGAGTCTTCTTAGGTATGACGCTACAAGCTTGGCACACCTGTATTTGAGGAGTTTCTCCCATTCTTCTCCGCAGAACCTCTCAAGCTTTGCCAGGTTGATGGGGAATTTCGCTGCACATCTATTTTCAGGTCTCTCCAGAGAAGTTTGATTGGGCTAGTGAAGTGAATGATAATAATAGTGAAGACATCAAAACTATGAAATAACACATATTTAATCATGTAGAAACCAAAAAAGTGTTAAACAAGTCTAAATATATTTTAGATTCTTCAAAGTAGCCACCCATTTACCTTGATGACAGCTTTAGACACACTTGGCATTCTCTCAACCAGCTTAATGAGACACTCAACTGGAATTATTTTCCAACAGTCTAGAAGGAGTTCCCACATATGCTGAGCACTTGTTGGCTGCTTTTCCTTCACTCTGTGTTCCAACACATTCCAAACCATCACAATTGGGTTGAGGTCAGGTGATTGTGGAGGCCAGGTCATCTGATGCAGCACTCCATCACTCTCCTTCTTGGTCAAATAGCCCTTACACAGCCTGGATGTCACGTGTGCTCCCTCTCTGGCCTCTAGGTCACTAGGCTGCTCGTTTATGGCGCACACCTGTCACCAGCGTTACGTGCATTTGCACATAATGAAACTCACCTGGACTCCATCACCTCCTTGATCACCTCCCCTTTATGTGTCACATTCCCTTCGGTTTCTTCCCCAGTCGTCATTGTTTCTGTTTCTGTTTAAATGTCGGTGGCTGTTTGTGTTTCTTGTTTTGTTTATTTATTAAATTTATTCACTCCCTGAACTTGCTTCCTGACTTGTGTAACAGTATAGCTTCCATCCCTCTCCTCGCCCCTACCTGGGCTCAAACCAGAGACCCTCTGCACACATCAATAACAGCCACCCGCTCCCATCGCTCCACAACAGCCACGGCCCTTGCAGAGCAAGGGGAACAACTACTTCAAGGTCTCAAAGCGAGTGACGTCACCAGTTGAAACGCTATTAGCGCACACCACCGCTAACTAGCTAGCCATTCCACATTGGTTACACTCACCCTCCTTTCGACCTCCTCCTTTTCCACAGCAACCAGTTATCCGGGCCAACAGCATCAACGTAACAGTATAGCTTCTGTCCATCTCCTCGCCCCTACCTGGGCTCGAACCAGGGACCCTCTGCACACATCAACTGACACCCACGAAGCATCGTTACCCATCGTGCCACAAAAAACGCAACTACTTCGAGTTCTCAGAGCGAGTGACGTTACCGATTGAAACGCTATTAGCGCGCACCACCGCTAACTAACTATCCATTTCACATCGGTTACACTCAGGACTATGATACAGCTCACTTCACTACCAGAGATTACATCGTTACACTGGAGGTGTGTTATGGGTCATTGTCCTGTTGAAAAACAAATGACAGCCCCACTAAGCACAAACCAGATGGGATGGTGTATCAGTGCACAATGCTGTGGTAGCCATGCTGGTTAAGTGTGCCTTGAATTTGAAATAAATCACTGACAGTGTCACCAGCAAAGAACCCCCACACCATCACACCTCCTCAATGCTTCACGGTGGGAACCACACATGCAGAGGTCATCCGTTCTCCTACTCTGCGTCTCACAAAGACATGGCGGTTAGAACCAAAAATCTCAGATTTCCGCTGGTCTAATGTCCATTGCTCGTGTTCCTTGGCCCAAGCAAGTCTCTTCTTATTATTGGTGTCTTTTAGTAGTGGTATATTTGCAGCAATTCAACCACGAAGGCCTGATACACGCAGTCTCCACTGAACAGTTGATGTTGAGATGTGTGTATTACTTGAACTCTGAAGCATTTATTTGGGCTGCAATCTGAGGTGCAGTTAATTGCCAATTTCTAAGGATGGTAACTCTAATGAACTTATCCTCTGCAGCAGAGGTAACTCTGGGTCCTCCTTTCCTGTGGTGGTCGTCATGAGAACCAGTTTTATCATAGCGCTTGATGGTTTTTGAAGAAACTTAAAAAGTTATTGAAATGTTCCGTATTGACTGATCTTCATGTCTTAAAGTAATGATGGACCATTCATTTCTCTTTGCTCATTTGAGCTGTTCTTGCCATAATATGTACATGGTATTTTACCAAATAGGGCTATCTTCTGTATACCACCCCTACCTTGTCACAACACAACTGATTGGCTCAAAGCATTAAGAAGGAAAGAAATTCCACTAATTAACATTTAACAATGCACACCTGTTGATTGAAATGCATGAAGCTTGTTGAGAGAATGCCAATAGTGTGCAAAGCTGTCATCAAGGCAAAGGTTGTCTATTTTGAAGAATCTCAACTCTAAAATATATTTTGATTTGTTTGACACTTTTTTTTGGTTACTATATGATTCCATATGTGTTATTTCATAGTTTTGATGTTTTCACTGTTTTGTACAATGTAGAAAATAGTAAAAATAAAGAAAAACCCTTGAATGAGTAGGTGTTCTAATATATATATATATATATATATATATATATATATATATATATATATATATTGTGTATATTGTGTAAAATGTGTTTTTGTATTGTGTTACACAGGGTGCATTTGGAAAAGAGACCTAGGTCGCAATATTTCTTCCCTGTCAAAATAAAAGGTGAAATATAAAATTACAATAAAAGACGTATCCCTACATTTGTAAAAGGCGTCTCTGCAGAAGTTGCCTTTGGTCTGGTGTGTGTGTGTGTGTTCGTGTGTTCGTGTGTGTGTGTGTGTGTGTGTGTGGGTGTATGTGTGTGTGTGTGTTCGTGTGTTTCGTGTGTGTGTGTGTGTGTGTGTGTGTGTGTGTGTGTGTGTGTGTGTAATTCAATTACAAAAAAACTGTAACTGTAATAAGTTACGTTACCAGCAAACATATTGTGATCATATATACTTGTGAAAAACTAGAATTTCTTTGAAATTCAGAAAGGATGTTTACAATGCTTTTTAAACAAATTATTAAATACATTAGGACACCTTTCTGATTTTCTAAATGACATTAAATTAAGTATTGAAAAAAAGCGCAAGTTTAAGTTTGTTCCACCTAAGCGAGTCTGACCACAAGTCAGAGACCACTATGATGACATACCAAATCTGATTACAATTTTGGACAGGTAACTAGTAACTGTAATGGATTACATTTAGAAAGTAACCTACCCAACCCTGTGTGTGTGTGTGTGTGTGTGTGTGTGTGTGTGTGTGTGTGTGTGTGCGTGGCATGGGTGTGTGTGCATGTGCATCAAAGGTGGACAATAGTTTATTGTGAAATGCCATCTTGATGGAGGCGTGTTAAGGCCATGGGGGATTCTTTGACTCTGAGCTCCTTTTTATTAGATGCCCTTGGTGCATCAAGACCCTCTGTCAGTTACACAATCCTGCTTCAAGACATGTGCTTTTTCTTTGTCCTCAGTTGAACACGTCTTGGTGTTGTCTCTACAATATTCACCTAGCCTAACACTAGTCTCCTTGGCCAGACTCAGCGCTCTGCAGCTCTGCAGCCCAACACTATCTTCCTATATGTAATACAGTCAAACCAGGACACGGCAAACTCCTATTTCCAAGTTTGATTGAATAGAACCGTCCATATCCACTTATCAGGGACATGATCCAGCTGGGCTACCCCCCCCCCCCCCCCCCCCCCTACTGTTGAAATATTACTGAAAGGCTACAGATATACTGTTGAAATATTACTGAAAGGCTACAGATATACTGTTGAAATATTACTGACAGGCTACAGATATACAGTTGAAATATTACTGAAAGGCTACAGATATACTGTTGAAATATTACTGAAAGGCTACAGATATACTGTTGAAATATTACTGACAGATATACTGTTGAAATATTACTGAAAGGCTACAGATATACTGTTGAAATATTACTGACAGATATACTGTTGAAATATTACTGACAGATATACTGTTGAAATATTACTGACAGATATACTGTTGAAATATTACTGACAGACTACAGATATACTGTTGAAATATTACTGACAGATATACTGTTGAAATATTACTGAAAGGCTACAGATATCGTCACACCCTGATCTGTTTCACTTGTCTTTGTGATTGTCTCCACCCTCCTCCAGGTGTCGCCCATCTTCCGCAATTATCCCCTGTGTATTTATACCTGTTTTCTCTGTTTGCCTGTTGCCAGTTCGTCTTGTTTGTCAAGTCAACCAGCATTTTTGTGTCTCAGCTCCTGCTTTTCACAGTCTCTCTTTTTCTCGCCCTCCTGGTTTTGACCCTTGCCTGCCTGACCACTCTGCCTGCCCCTGACCCTGAGCCTGCCTGTCAACCTGTACCTTTGCCACACCTCTGGATTATTGACCTCTGCCTACCCTGATCCTCAGCCTGCCTGCTGTCCGGTACCGTTGCCAGACATGCAGGTGACATGTTACTGATAGTTTATAGAGCATCTACAGATGGACTATCCAAATAAAATGTTACCATAATGGCGCCAAGATGTCTGTATCATTTACGGTTCACAAAACATAGAGTCTTACAGAATCCAAAAAAGGCCTAAAATTGCCAATTTATTCACGATTTTCTAAAAAATGTTTGTTATACAAATGTAAAAAGCATGTTAAACATCTATCCTCTCAATGTGTCAAAGTCTAGGTGATGTGAGTAAGGCGGAGTCAGGCGCAGGACACAGAGATGAGTAATAATAGTAACTTTACTCAAAAATAATCTTCCAACAAGGAGAACGAAAATCCAGAAATCACCTAAACGAGACAGCTGACAACAATAAACACGCACAAAACCATGACGTCTCCAGAGGGATAAATAGGGAAATAATTCAAACGTAATGGGAACCAGGTGTGTACAATACAGACAAAACAAATGAAAAAATAAATGTAGATCGGTGGAGGATAGAAAACCGGTGACGTCGAACTACTAAAGCCACCCGAACAAGGAGAGTCGTGACACTTCGGCGGAAGTCGTGACACAATGAAGTTCCTATGTGAGAATTGTAGAATAAAGCACATGGTCCTTGTCCCAAATGTCACCCTATTCACGTTATATACGTAGGTGTAGGATAATCATTTGTTCACATCTATTTTTGCTGAGAAATTTTCTGCACAGCAAGCAATGCAAACTTGTAGTGTATTCAAAGTTTAAAAAGCCTTTTAAAGTTTATAATTTCCACTTTAAAATGTCTGATTTTATTTTATTTGCCCTAACGAAACCCCTACAAAAACAAATCAATTAATTATAATCCACATAATAATTCACATTTCCTGTTGCTGCAGGATTCTTTTCCTGCTGTAGTAAACTGGCTCAAATTAAGATCCGACATCTGAAGTGCACTCACCACTTAAAGGGCCCTTTAAGCTACCATTTGGGACGAAGTCTAAAGCACATGGACGGTAATGTCTCTTGTAGGATGGGTTCCTGGAACCACAGACATTATTAGTGGGGGGAAAAATCACAGCCACCTTTAGATAACTACAAAAGTGGTTCAAAACAAGAAAAAGAAGAGACAAATTGAAGCATCAGTGGTTGAATAGAGTTTTATGTCTTTTATCAGACAAGCATCAGTCCATAACAATCATTGCTGTAGACAGCTCGTAAAACATATACTAAGGTATATATAGGCTATCCTTTGTAAGTACATTAAATGTATTTACATTAAATGCAATAATTGGGGCCTCACTCATTCAGTCCTCAGTTCAGCCTGCCGTGCTACTACTCTACGTGTAAGTGCTTAAAGGGATAGTTCACTCACATTTTGGGGGGATTGTATTAACAGTGGACTAATGAACAAAATACTAAAGACAGTTTTTGAGTGAACTATCCTGTTAATGTACATTTAAATACAACAATTGATCCTCGCTGATTCAGTTCAGTCTGTTGACTGAATTCAATTCAGTTAATTCAACTAATTTCCTCATCAACTTCCCCCTGACAACCTCTACATGATTCTGTCAACCCCTATCTCTCCTCATTCATGAAGGATAATAAAACATTTACATACCATAACGAATCAACTCCAAATGGGTTAGATTCAAGCTAGTGCATAAGTAAGCCTCACAACAGATGAAACTCATTCGAGCATCTCCAATATCTCTGCTTTTGGCAGAGAAATAGCTGCATCCTAAATGGCAACCTATTCCCTAGATAGTGCACTACTTTTGACCAGAGCCCTATGGGAATAAATATGGAATTTATTTAACCTTTATTTTAACTAGGCAAGTCAGAATAGAAATAGGTTACCATTTAGAATAGAAACGATGTGTTGCTACGGTTTCATGTCTTTTGTCCTTTTCAACGTTGACTGTGGAGAAGATTTAACATCAAAGGACGGATTGTGTACGCATTAGAAGGACAACTCACCGACTGAACCCCCTGCAGAGAAGAGGAATCACATTGGATCCAGGCACAGCAGTGATGTTATAGGCAGGAGCCCTGTGATTCAACTGTTCAACTGTCTCACACACCAGTACTCTGCTTTAAGGAGTAACCGTCAAGCCAATTGTGCCTCTCTGAACACTCAACAACAGGAAGTTCTGGGGTTCAAATAGTTTTTGTTTTCTTTCAAATACTTTGAGCGTTTGGGTGAGATGGGTGATGTTAGCACTTTTGGGACTATTCCATTGGTTACATTCCACCAGGCAAGTAGGCAAGCACAGTTTAAGTATTTGAAATATGGCAGTACAAGCACTTCCCATAGTTCTGGAATACAGAATAATTTCAGAATCATTGAAATTACATTGACAGACGGCAACACAGGGACCCCTATGGGTTTAGAAGGATGGGAGGTACACTGAAGTCCTTTTCAGTGTTTACTGCCTCCAGATAGTTATTTTTCTGTGAAAGAATTCAGTTCACAATTTAATAATAAAGGAGAAACAACAACAAAAAACAGCAACTAAGTGAAATGCTCAACTGAGGATCCTGCGGTGAACATATTTATGTTTAAGAGATGACAGCATTCCATTGTTTTGTGGAAGTTTACTAAATGTACCCAACATATTCAACCCCCTCCACCTGACATTGATTGATACACAGTCATCATGAATTGTATTCAACATTTATGCTCCTTTCATTGAGCCTAGAAGAAACAGCCTTCAGTCCTGTGTTACCTACAGATGATCTAACTAATGGACATCATGCACAGACTTAACAGGAAATTGAGAAACTCTTGGAGGACAGTGGAAGTTGATAAAAGTGTCTTTGGGCCCTTAGCCTTGATCAGGGTTTTGAAACACAGACAGCCGGCCTGTATGACTAGAGGCTACTTCAATCAACACGTTCATCTTTCAGATGTTCCACTCATGTGTCTTTTGGAGCAACAACAGAGAGAGAGAGAGAGAGAGAGAGAGAGAGAGAGAGAGAGAGAATGAGAGAGCACCATGGGAGATGGCTAATCTGTTAATCAATAGGCTCTCCTTCCTGAGAACCAGTGCCCCTATTAATCACTCTTGCTGAAATATAAGCAGATTTGCTGAACGGTAATTAACGGTTGTGGAAAGCATTATTAGGCCTGTTGGGATTGGCTGGGGTGAGTGTGTTGCTATCCAGAACCACTAGGAATGGAAATGGAGAAATGGAGACAGACACACACAAACACACACAAACACACACAAACACAAGGGCAGTGGGCTGACAAATGAAGCGAAGTTAAAACTTAATCAACAGGGTTGATTTGTTCGTCTTTAGAGCTCCAGCTCTAAGATCACCAGTCTACCACCTGTACCACAAAAGACCTGGACTTCTGAGGTACAGACTAATCTGGTCCACAGAAGACCTGGGCTTCAGGATGAGGTACAGACTAATCTGGTCCACATAATACCTGGGCTTCAGGATGAGGTACAGACTAATCTGGTCCACAGAAGACCTGGGCTTCAGGATGAGGTACAGACTAATCTGGTCCACAGAAGACCTGGGCTTCAGGATGAGGTACAGAGTAATCTGGTCCACAGAATACCTGGGCTTCAGGATGAGGTACAGAGTAATCTGGTCCACAGAAGACCTGGGCTTCAGGATGAGGTACAGACTAATCTGGTCCACAGAAGACCTGGGCTTCAGGATGAGGTACAGACTAATCTGGTCCACCCAGCCGGCTCTTTCTCATGTATTAGCAGTGGAGCCTGGGGACGATGTCAGGCAGCAACATCTGTGTCTGTGTAGAAATTAGGCAATCTTAGTTGAACTGTGGGGGGGAAAACACAGTAAAAAAATTATATTCCCCTTCGGCACTAATGGCTTATCAGTGAAGATTGAAGTGTCTCACACCAGATTCCAGTGCTTTGAAGATCCGCTCAAGTGTCAGTTACTATCGTGTCCAGAAGAAAACAAAATGGACTCGTTATTCATTCTCACAGTGAACTGGGCCAGTAGTGAAATAAGACCCAAAGCAATGCTTCTCTGTCTGATTTTCAACTATTTCTGTCCCTGTGGATGAAGACATCATGCAGAATGGTGAATATCAAAGCATAACCAAACTCTGTATTAGTGTTATACAGCTCAGCCTCTCTGCCTCTTTAATATCTCGTTCAGTTTTTTTCTCCACCAGTAAACATCAGTTGGACATCCTCCTCTTTCAGTATCTCAAGCACGCACAAACCAACCCAGCTACCCACGCAAGCATGCACACACACATACGCACGCAGGCATGCAAACATGCACAGTGTCACTGCTGACTAGGTGTGTAGATAGGAATCAGGCACAGAGAGCAGAGAGGTCCAGGGGAAAGAGGCACTTTAATGCGGCACCAAAAGTAAATGCCCAAACACGCAGGCGGGGGAGCCAACTTCGGTGGGAGTCGTGACACACAGACACGTGCGCCCACACACATGCCCGCACAAATGCACGCATACACACCACCCTAATGCAATCACTCAGATTAAAGATGCACAATTATGGCCCGGCTTTAACGTATACTGTTTAGCTTAATCTGTGAGCTTTTAAATGGGTTTGAAGAGCTTTTAAATGGCTTTCAGACAGACTGACAGGATGACTTTGGGAAGATTTTGGTCTCTAAACTCTTCAAAGTGACACAGTTATATAATATAAGGGTTTAAAACTTCTGATTTTCGGCTGCGACATATCAGTCAGAAATCGGAAACCATGGGATGAAAAACGATTGACCCTTGGCACCTTTCAGAGAGATAATATTGAGGAGTACAGAAGAGGCAGCCTTGAGAGACATTTAAAAAACACAGGAAAGGAGATTAAATTGAAAAAGCTTAGATGGAAATATATTTCCATGTCCATTTTAATTTCCAAAGAGACAGGTTGATGTTTGTCTTGAATGACAATGACAGTGATGCTCTTTTGGAGACAAAAGGTTTCTCTATCCTCAAGAACAAACGTCTGCAGTCTGTATTAATTTTGTTGACCGGATTTTTGATCATACAAGATCATACATACAGGGTTGTTTATTTAAGTATTAAGGCCTGAGGGGCTGTGGTATATAGCCAATATACCACGGCTAAGAGTGCCTGGATACTGCCCTTAGCCGTATCAGCCCTGGCTGAGGGAAGGAGGTTCTCACCCAAGATTTGACGGTACATGGCCCCGTCCATCGTTCCTTTGATGCGGTGAAGTTGTCCTGTCTCCTCAGCAGAAAAACACCCCCAAAGCATGTTTCCACCTCCATGTTTGACGGTGGGGATGGTGTTCTTGGTGTCATAGGCAGCATTCCTCCTCCTCCAAACACGGAGAGTTGAGTTGATGCCAAAGAGCTCCATTTTGGTCTCATCTGACCACAACACTTTCACCCAGTTGTCCTCTGAATCATTCAGATGTTCCGTGGCAAACTTCAGACGGGCATTAATATCTGCTTTCTTGAGCAGGGGGACCTTGCGGGCGCTGCAGGATTTCAGTCCTTCACGACGTAGTGTGCTACCAATTGTTTTCTTGGTGATTATGGTCCCAGCTGCCTTGAGTTCATTGACAAGATCCTCCCGTGTAGTTCTGGGCTGATTCCTCACCGTTCTCATGATCATTGCAACTCCACGAGGTGAGATCTTGCATGGAGCCCAAGGGCAAGGGAGAGTTTTTTTGTGTTTCTTCCATTTGCGAATAATCGCCTCAACTGTTATCACCTTCTCACCAAGCTGCTTGGCGATGGTCTTGTAGCCCATTCCAGCCTTGTGTAGGTCTACAATCTTGTCCATGACATCATTAGAGAGCTCTTTGGTCTTGGCCATGGTGCAGAGTTTGGAATCTGATTGATTGATTGTGTCGTGTCTTTACTATCATTAATTGAAGACTGATAGTTTTTATCAAAGATTCTCTGTAATTAGTATTACGCGATTAGACTGATTAATCATGTAACCGTAATTACTAGGAAGTCGGGGCACCGAGGAAAAATATTCAGATTACAAAGTTATCATTTCCTAAAATAACCTTTCAGATATTTTATCTGATCAATTAGTCTTCGAATTAATGAATTATTTACTTTACCTCACATTAGTCTCATTCCAAACGTCATAAATTGTTGGTTATCTGCACGAACCCAGTCTTCACTATGAGTCATCCATACATCAATTGTCTTAAATCATTGATTTATTACTAACTACGTAATTCACAGAAATGTATAAACAAACAAACAAACAAGGTAAATGTGGTTACATGAAATGATAGGAGAATGTGCCCTAGTGGGCTAAACCGGCATGGCGGCTTGTTAGACAAAAGGGGAAGTGGGGGTCGACTAAGAAGTCACTACAAAGTGATAATTATAACAATTGAAATGCTAATCCTTTGCACATGAACGCTCACTCATTCGGGAACAATTGCAATCAATATATATATTTATGCTCAGTGTTTCATCTTGATCGCTGGTGAAAAGATTATTTATTTTGTAGAATTGTCCGTTTGTTCTCTGTACCTGTGTCGCTTCCTCTTGCAAATAACGGGGATGTCGGCCTTGTTGGGTGTTTGGAGAATGTCCTGTGCATCCTGCTTGTTGTAGAAAAAATCTTTGTCTATTCCGTGGTGAGTGATCGCTGTCCTGATATCCAAGATACGGTTGCAGAAACATTATGTACAAAATAAGTTACAAATAACGCAAAAACCCCCCACATAATAGCACAATTGGTTGGGCGCCCGTATAACTGCTGTCATTTTTTCCGTTACCATTTTATCCACCATGAGAAACATAATTTTCACCTCAGAAAAGATCAATGAAGATGTAGTGTACATTAGAAGTTTAAAAAATAAGCCCTTTTGAGTTTGCACAGCAGTCCAATTCTTAAAACAATTCACACACTATTGAATTTTAGTAAAGATGAGGTTTCCATTGTTGCAAAAATGCACTGATGTCCTTCGTATAATCACTTACAGTATGCACTTTTAAAATTGAGACAATTTTTTACTTAATACTAAACTCAATTTTGTTATCTGGGAACATAGCCACAGAAAGTCTTTATAGGCTGAGGAGTAGATATTGAAGGGGGACATAGAGGCTCTATGTGGGGAACATAGAGGCTTGTCCCGAGAAACTGGACTAGATGGCACTGTTGCTCTTTTCACAGTAGAGTGCCATAAGACGGAATATTATGTCTTAATACAAATGAGAAAATAATAGAACCAGTGAAATGAATCAAGATGCTTCAAGGCTCAGAGAATTGCTGTTTGAAAAGACCGCCTGAAATTTCAGCCTGTTTTGGTGGGATGACATCACCATGCATTAAATGAGTTAATAGACCAATAACAAAGATAGTTCTAAACCTCTTAGCCAAAAACAGCTCATTTTCACTTTTCCCCTCCCCACTCAGACCAAAATTATTGCTTTAGAAATTGCTCTTTGCTAAGATGCTATTTCTGTTTATTTTTTAACCATTGTAATTGAAAACAATCACAGTAAGTTTATGACCCAGAAATTATTTGATATTGAGATAAAAAATGGCTGCATTGGACCTTTAAACTGGTAAAATAACTAGCTAATCACACTACGTATGTAATAGATGCCATCACATGACTAATGGCCGTAAGTAATTGCATTCGTCATAATAAATCATGAGTGTTCATTGGCCACAGGGCACTTCTACCGCCGTCAGATTATGCAAAGAGAAAGAGAATATGTTGAGAGCAGTATTAGGGTTTTGGCTTTGTCCTTTTGACAGACATCTACGATGGGGTTCAAATATTTTTAAAAGTACAGGGATCCTTCACACCCTCACTAGGTCCTTCTCTAAACTGTGTTACTCTCACAGAGAAGTCAGGACACGGGACGACCTGAGAGAGGCTATCGATGGGTGCCCAAGTTGACAGTGACCTATGGATAACTTCACGAAACACAACACTACAACTCATCCTAAGTATCAAGAAGATTTCCAGGGGGATTTGCAACGATGATTCATTCTATACAAAAAACGAATCAAGATCACTGCTGGGTTTAATTAAGAACGTTAATGAAGTTGTCCTCTCATCAAACATTCTCTGTGAGGCTTGTGTGTGGATCTCTGCAGATATATACCTATAGCTTAAGCTGTAGGCTACATGGTGAGAGGTGCGTGGGCTTCCCTTTTCATTCCACTTGCTTAACGCCGACATTTATGTCAGATTCCACCTTTTCAATGGATATTTTCCATTGACAATCAATCTATTTAATTTAAATGGTGCACAATCTGTGGCTAGAACAGATTAAATCATGAATATAGAGAATTAATACATAGATTTCAAGGAAATTACATAGAAAAAAAATGTGAAATTACCTCCACAAATACAATACCAGTCAAATGTTTGGACACACCTACTCATTGGGGCGGCAGGGTAGCCTAGTGGTTAGAGTGTTGGACTAGTAACCGAACAGTTTCACGTTCAAATCTCCAAACTGACAAGGTACAAATCTGCCCCTGAACAGGCAGTTAACCCACAGTTCCTAGGCTGTCATTGAAAATAAGAATTTGTTCTTAACTGACTTGCCTAGGGAAATAAAGGTAAATAAATAAAAGTCAAGGGTTTCTCTTTATTTTGTACTATTTTCTACATTGTAGAATAATAGTGAAGACAACAAAACTATGAAATAACACATATGGAATCATGTAGTAACCAAAAAACTTTTGAACAAATCTAAATATATTTAAGATTTTAGATTCTTCAAAGAAGCCACCCTTTGCCTTGATGACAGCTTTGCACACTCTTGGCATTCTCTCAACCAGCTTCAACTGAAATGCTTTTCCAACAGTCTTAAAGGAGTTCCCACACATGCTGAGCACTTGTTGGCTGCTTTCCCTTCCCTCTGCGGTCCAACTCATCCCAAACCATCTCAATTGGATTGAGGTTGGGTGATTGTGGAGGCCAGGTCATCTGATGCAGCACTCCATCACATCTGGCAGGTTTTATTACCGTTCACAACTTGCAGACTTGTTTACGTGTTGCTGTGCGTTTTGTTGCCAACCTTACTTTGCTACCTGACAACTTTACGGTTTTTACTTTTTAATTACCGTTTATATTTTTGGTTTTTCCCCTCACTCAAATTTTTTTCATTCAACTTTTTCACTCCGGACGCTTTATCTGGACGTGGTTTGTCAGGACCTCCAAACAGCCGAAGCTAAGTAGTAACATTAACATTATGCTTTCTAATTGCAGATGCTGTACTCATAATATACAGGAGAACGACCGCCTTACGGCGAGGATAGCTGTGCTGCAAGCCCAGCTTCAGACGCAATCGTTAGGCAAGGATAATTTCAGTGTAGGAAAGGATGAAACAGCATCTGTGCTACCAGTAAGTACAGATAGTAAATTTAGTATAGTTTTAAGTCTAATACCCGCAGTATTAGACTTAAAACGAATCATCCAGCGATCATACACTGTTTACCAGGGGGCAGGGCTACCGACGTTAAGGCTAATCTGAAGATGGTGCTGGCTAAAGCTAGAACTGGCGAGTGAAGAGAGTATAGAGATATTGTTATCCACGTCGGCACCAACGATGTTAGGATGAAACAGTCAGAGATCACCAAGCGCAACATAGCTTCAGCGTGTAAATCAGCTAGAAAGATGTGTCGGCATCGAGTAACTGTCTCTGGCCCCCTCCCAGTTAGGGGGAGTGATGAGCTCTACAACAGAGTCTCACAACTCATTCGCTGGTTGAAAACTGTTTTCTGCCCCTCCCAAAAGATAGAATTTGTAGATAATTGGCCCTCTTTCTGGGACTCACCCACAAACAGGACCAAGCATGGCCTGCTGAGGAGTGACGGACTCCATCCTAGCTAGAGTGGTGCTCTCATCTTATCTACCAACATAGACAGGGCTCTAAATTCTCTAGCTCCACAATTAAATAGGGTGCAGGCCAGGCAGCAGGCTGTTAGCCAGCCTACCAGTCAGTGTAGTCAGCTCAGCTATCCCCATTGAGACCGTGTTTGTGCCTCGACCTAGGTTGGGAAAAACTAAACATGGCGTTGTTCGTCTTAGCAATCTAACTAGGATAAAGACCTCCTCCATTCCTGCCATTATTGAAAGAGATCGTGATACCTCACATCTCAAAATAGGGCTACTTAATGTTAGATCCCTTACTTCAAAGGCAATTATAGTCAATGAACTAATCACTGATCATAATCTTGATGTGATTGGCCTGACTGAAACATTGCTTAAGCCTGATGAATTTACTGTGTTAAATGAGGCCTCACCTCCTGGTTACACTAGTGACCATATCCCCCGTGCATCCCGCAAAGGCGGAAGTGTTGCTAACATTTACGATAGCAAATTTCAATTTACAACAAAAAAATGACGTTTTCATCTTTTGAGCTTCTAGTCATGAAATCTATGCAGCCTACTCAATCACTTTTTATAGCTACTGTTTACAGGCCTCCTGGGCCATATACAGCGTTCCTCATTGAGTTCCCTGAATTCCCATCGGACCTTGTAGTCATAGCAGATAATATTCAAATTTTTGTTGACTTTAATATTTACATGGAAAAGTCCACAGACCCACTCCAAAAGGCTTTCGGAGCCATCATCATGGGTTTTGTCCAACATGTCTCTGGACCTACTCACTGTCACAGTCATACTCTGGACCTAGTTTTGTCCCATGGAATAAATGTTGTGGATCTTAATGTTTTTCCTCATAGTCCTTGACTATCGGACCACCATTTTATTACATTTGCAATTGCAACAAATAATCTGCTCAGACCCCAACCAAGGAGCATCAAAAGTCGTGCTATAAATTCCCAGACAACACAAAGATTCCTTGATGCCCTTCCAGACTCGCTCTGCCTACCCGAGGACAAAAATCAGTTAACCACCTAACTGAGGAACTCAATTTAACCTTGCGCAATACCCTAGATGCAGTTGCACCCATAAAAACTAAAAACATTTGTCATAAGAAACTAGCTCCCTGGTATATAGAAAATACCCGAGCTCTGAAGCAAGCTTCTAGAAAATTGGAATGGAAATGGCGCCACACCAAACTGGAAGACTTCCGACTGGCTTGGAAAGACAGTACCGTGCAGTATCGAAGAGCCCTCACTGTTGCTCGATCATCCTATTTTTCCAACTTAATTGAGGAAAATAAGAACAATCCAAAATTTATTTTTCATACTGTCGCAAAGCTAACTAAAGAGCAGCATTCCCCAAGTAGGGATGGCTTTCACTTCAGCAGTAATAAATTCATGAACTTCTTTGAGGAAAAGATCATGATCATTAGAAAGCAAATTACGGAATCCTCTTTAAATCTGCGTATTCCTTCAAAGCTCATTTGTCCTGAGTCTGCACAACTCTGCCAGGACCTAGGATCAAGAGAGACACTCAAGTGTTTTAGCACTATATCTCTTGACACAATGATGAAAATAATCATGGCCTCTAAACCTTCAAGATGCATACTGGACCCTATTCCAACTAAACTACTGAAAGAGCTGCTTCCTGTGCTTTGCCCTCCTATGTTGAACATAATAAATGGCTCTCTATCCAACGGATGTGTACCAAACTCACTAAAAGTGGCAGTAATAAACCCTCTCTTGAAAAAGCCAAACCTTGACCAAGAAAATATAAAAAACTATCGGCCTATATCGAATCTTCCATTCCTCTCAAATGTTTTAGAAACTTTCCTGAAGACAAACAATGTATATGAAATGCTTCAGTCTGGTTTTAGACCCCATCATAGCACTGAGACTGCACTTGTGAAGGTGGTAAATTACCTTTTTAATGGCATCAGACCGAGGTGCTGCATCTGTCCTCATGCTCCTAGACCTTAGTGCTGCTTTTGATACCATCGATCACCACATTCTTTTGGAGAGATTGGAAACCCAAATTGGTCTACATGGACAAGTTCTGGTCTGGTTTAGATCTTATCTGTCGGAAAGATATCAGTTTGTCTCTGTGAATGGTTTGTCCTCTGACAAATCAACTGTAAATTTCAGTGTTCCTCAAGGTTCCATTTTAGGACCACTATTGTTTTCACTATATGTATATGTTACCTCTTGGGGATGTCATTCGAAAACATAATGTTAACTTTCACTGCTATGTGGATGACACACAGCTGTACATTTCAATGAAACATGGTGAAGCCCTAAAATTGCCTTCGCTAGAAGCCTGTGTTTCAGACATAAGAAAGTGGATGGCTGCAAACTTTCTACTTTTAAACTCGGACAAAACAGAGATGCTTGTTCTAGGTCCCAAGAAACAAAGAGATCTTCTGTTGAATCTGACAATCAATCTTGATGGTTGTACAGTCGTCCAAAATAAAACTGTGAAGGACCTCGGCGTTACTCTGGACCCTGATCTATCTCTTTACGAACATATCAAGACTGTTTCAAGGACAGCTTTTTTCCATCTACGTAACATTGCAAAAATCAGAAACTTTCTGTCCAAAAATGATGCATGCTTTTGTTACTTCTAGGTTTGACTACTGCAATGCTCTACTTTCCGGCTACCCGGATAAAGCACTAAATAAACTTCAGTTAGTGCTAAATATGGCTGCTAGAATCCTGACTAGAACCAAAACACTTGATCATATTACTCCAGTGCTAGCCTCCCAACACTGGCTTCCTGTTAAGGCAAGGGCTGATTTCAACGTTTTACTGCTAACCTACAAAGCTTTACATGGGCTTACTCCTACCAATCTCTCTGATTTGGTCCTGCCGTACATACCTACACATACGCTACGGTCACAAGACGCAGGCCTCCTAATTGTTCCTAGAATTTCTAAGCAAACAGCTGGAGGCAGGGCTTTCTCCTATAGAGCCCGATTTTTATGGATAATTATATATATATATATATTTTTTTTAACCTTTATTTAACTAGGCAAGTCAGTTAAGAACAAATTCTTATTTTCAATGATGGCCTAGGAACAGTGGGTTAACTGCCTGTTCAGGGGCAGAACGACAGATTTGTACCTTGTCAGCTCTGGGATTTGAACTTGCAACCTTCTAGTTACTACCCATGTGAGAGACGCAGCCTCAGTCTCAACATTTAAGTCTTTACTGAAGACTCATCTCTTCAGTGGGTCATATGATTGAGTGTGGTCTGGCCCAGGAGTGTGAAGGTGAACGGAAACGAACCACCCTTGCTGTCTCTGCCTGGCCGGTTCCCCTCTCTCCACTGGGATTCTCTGCCTCAAACCCTACTACAGGTACTGAGTCAATGGCTTACTGGTGCTCTTTCATGCCGTCCCTAGGAGGGGTGTGTCACTTGAGTGGTTTGAGTCACTGAAGTGATCTTCCTGTCTGGGTTGGCGCCCCCCCTTGGGTTGTGCCGTGGCGGAGATCTTTGTGGGCTATACTCGGCCTTGTCTCAGGATGGTAAGTTGGTGGTTGAAGATATCCCTCTAGTGGTGTGGGGGCTGTACTTTGGCAAAGTGGGTGGGGTTATATCCTTCCTGTTTGGCCCTGTCCGGTGGTATGTTCGGATGGGGCCACAGTGTCTCCTGACCCCTCCTGTCTCAGCCTCCAGTATTTATGCTGCAGTAGTTCATGTTTCGGGGGGCTAGGGTCAGTTTGTTATATCTGGAGTACTTCTCCTGTCTTATCCGGTGTCCTGTGTGAATTTAAGTATGCTCTCTCTAATTCTCTCTTTCTCTCGGAGGACCTGAGCCCCTGAGCCCTAGGATCATGCCTCAGGACTACCTGGCATGATGACTCCTTGCTGTCCCCAGTCCACCTGGCCGTGCTGCTGCTCCAGTTTCAACTGTTCTGCCTGTGATTATTATTATTTGACCATGCTGGTCATTTATGAACATTTGAACATCTTGGCCATGTTCTGTTATAATCTCCACCCGGCACAGCCAGAAGAGGACTGGCCACCCCTCATAGCCTGGTTCCGCTCTAGGTTTCTTCCTAGGTTTTGGCCTTTCTAGGGAGTTTTTCCTAGCCACCGTGCTTCTGCACCTGCATTGCTTGCTGTTTGGGGTTTTAGGCTGGGTTTCTGTACAGCACTTTGAGGTATCAGCTGATGTACGAAGGGCTATATAAATAAATGTGATTTGATTTGATTCCTTATTGGTCAAATGGCTCTTACACAGCCTGGAGGTATGTTGGGTCATTGTCCTGTTGAAAAACAAATGATAGTCCCACTAAGCGCAAACCAGATGGGATGGCGTATCACTGCAGAATGCTGTGGTAGCCATGCTGGTTAAGTGTGTCTAGAATTCTAAATAAATCACTGACAGTGTCACCAGCAAAGCACCCCCACACCATCACCTCCTTCTGCATGCTTCACGGTGGGAACCACACATGCGGAGATAATCCGTTCACCACAAAGACACAGCGGTTGGAACCAAAAATCTTCAATTTGGTCTCATCAGACCAAGGGACAAATTTCCACCGGTCTAATGTCCATTGCTCATGTTTCTTGGCCCAAGCAAGTATCTTATTCTTGTTAGTGTCCTTTAGTAGTGCTTTCTTTGCAGCAATTCAACCATGAAGGCCTGATTTGCGCAGTCTCCTCTGAACAGTTGATGTTGAGATGTGTCTGTTACTTGAACTCTGTGAAGCATTTATTTGGGTTGCAATTTCTGAGGCTGGTAACTCTAATGAACTTTTCCTCTGCAGCAGAGGTAACTCTGGGTCTTCCTTTTATGTGGCGGTCCTCATGAGAGCCAGTTTCATCATAGCACTTGATGTTTTTTGCGACTGCACTTGAAGAAACTTTAAAAGTTCTTGACATTTTCTGGATTGACTGACCTTCATGTCTTAAAGTAATGATTGACTGTTGTTACTCTTTGCTTATTTGAGCTGTTTTTGACATAATATGGACGTGGTCTTTTACTAAATAGGGCTATCTTCTGTATACCCCCATTCCTTGTCACATCACAACTGATTGGCTCAAACTCATTAAGAAATTCCACAAATTAACTTTTAACAAGACACCTGTTAATTGAAATGCATTCCAGGTGACTACCTCATGAAGCTGGTTGAGAGAATGCCAAAAGTGTGTAAAGCTATCATCAAGGCAAAGTGTGTCTACTTTGATTTGTTTAACACTTTTTTGATTACTTCTGTACATGATTCCATATGTGTTATTTCATAGTTCTGAGGGCTTCAACATTATTCTACAATGTAGAAAATAGTAAAAATAAAGAAAAACCTTGAACGAGTAGGTGTGTCCAAACTTTTGACTGGTACTGTAGTTCTGACTACACAAATAAAACAGTTATATGTGATGCCTGAGTTTTGCAAACAGGCATTCCCTCATAATATGAACTAAGAAACAAGCTTGATTATGTTTACCAGATGGCCACTTCTCTTGTGCTCAAATCCTCTGATTGACAGTCAGTTTCTCTGGGGGAAATACATTCTCCAAATACAGTCTGGGCCCCCGTCTATGCCAAGCAAGGCGTGAATAAAGGAAATAACTGGTATCGTGTTGAATTGACAAGCACTTACACCTGTTACGGAACGTGCGGTCCATCGCTGTGCTGTTGGCTGCTACCCAAGGGGGGTTAACCCAGGCTATTTACTCTATTCAGCAAACTATAAATTACTTGTCAAAGCCTGTCACGCAGAGAACCAGCAGTTAGAGGCGAATGGAATTGAGCCGTAGTAATACTCAATTATACAGGACAAAAGCATGCAGAGCACGACACACCGAACTGCCTTCCAAGGGTAATAACAAACAAGGCTGCATCAATGCATACAATTGTGAATTTACCTCAGAATGGATTATTTCTGTTGGCCGTGTAATAAGAAAAGCAACAAGACAAAACAGTGACGTCTATAAATAAGATGTGATGATGCATGCAAATTCTCCTGTTAACATATTCAAAGATCAAGACGAGGACATCAGTCTTATTTGTCCGGTCTGTGTTCAGTCACTCCCACTCTTTCATAACACTTGTCAGAATCAGGGCAGATGCAATGTCAAAACAGGCTTCCACTATTATGGTAGTCAGACTTTGAGACCTTGGAAGTCCTGGTTCAAGATGGTCACCAAGACAACCCACACAACTACCTAATTTGTTCCCATCATTATTCATTAACCTAGGTATAGATAACTTTGTCAGTGGCTTATACAGTGACTCATCAGTGATGCTATTTTTTCACCTCACAACATTTTCCTTCATGTTTAATTCTTGAGATTCTATTGATGCGTGCGTCAATCTAAGGAACATAATAAACACATCCCCATCAAAATCTGTCAGTTTAAGAAAATTGTTATACTTGAGTAAAAGTAAAGACACATGAATAGAAAATGACTCAAGTAAAAGTGAAAGTCGCCCAGTAAAATACTACTTGAGTAAAAGTAAAAAGGTATTTGGTTTTAAATATACTAAAGTATCAAAAGTAAAAGTATAAATTGTTTCAAATTCATTATATTAGGCAAACCACGGCACCATTTTCTATTTTTTTTAAATTTAGGGATAGCCAGGGGGCACACTGCAACACTCAGACATAATTTACAAAGGACGCATGTGTGTTTAGTGAGTCTGCCAGATCAGAGGAAGTAGAGATGATCAGAGATGTTCTCTTGATACTGTAAGTGTGTGAATCGGACCATTTTCCTGTCCTGTTAAGCATTCAAAATGAGTACTTTTGGGTGTCAGGAAAAATGGATGGAGTAAAAAGTACATTATTTTCTTTAGGAAATTAGTGAAATGAAAGTAAAAGTTGTCAAAAATATAAATAGTAGAGTATAGATACCCCCAAAAACGACTTAAGTAGTACTTTAAAGTATTTTTCCTTAAGTACTTTACACAACTGGTCTCAATTTACTGAATCTGCCTATTTCGGCCTTCCACATCTGCAGTGGAAAGTGACTAACCTACAGCGGTGTTTGTCAGACCAGGAGACATCATGAAAATCTGTCTTCTCACGAAAACGTCCGTAGCGCTCAAACGGTTTGGCTTTTAAATTAATATGACCCCTCTATGGAAACATGAGATATGTCACAGGACTCGTCTGAAGGTAACCCATACAAATTAATGGAAGTATGGAGGTAGTTTTGTGCCAAAAACAAGGGGTTAAATATGTGTCCAAAAAAGCATTCTTATATCTCATAGATATAGGACACTTCAAACCCTTATTCCTCTTTTTTGCCATTTATGAATGTGTTATTCAATGCATTTCTATGGGCTATAGTAGTAAAGGCCAAATCCAATATTTATAAAATAGGTTTTCAATATATTTGTTTTATACCTAAAGGGGTCCTAAAATTCAAAATCAAATAGCTAAATGATCCAAGGTATGACCATCTTAAAACAATTATATATGTTAGCTTTTACAGTGCACTACCGTTGACCAGAGCCCTATAAAGGGAATAGGGGGCCATTTGGGGAGATACCATCGAATGACCGATAAGGATCCTTCAAATCGTCACTGGGTCACTAGGTAGTTCTATAGGTAGGTTATTAATATATGCAATTTAGCAGACACTTTTATCCAAAGCAGCAAACGACCTTGAATCATCAAGGACAACCACTATGAAGGGAATAGGGTGCGAGAAAGAGAGAGAGATTGAGAGAGAGAGAGAGAAAGAGATTGAGAGAGAGATTGAGAGAGAGAGAGAGAGAGGGAGGGAGAGGGAGAGAGGGAGAGAGAGAGAGATTGTGAGAGAGCGAGAGAGAGAGAGAGAGAGAGAAAGAGATTGAGAGAGAGATTGAGAGAGAGAGAGAGCGAGAGGGAGAGAGGGAGAGAGAGAGATTGTGAGAGAGCGAGAGAGAGAGAGAGAGAGAAAGAGAGAGAGAGAGAGAGAGAGAGAGAGAGAGAGAGAGAGAGAGATTGAGAGAGAGAGAGAGAGAGAGAGAGAGGCAGGCAGGTATACCCCAAAGTCAAATAGAGGACAGCCTCTATAACAACCCTGTAATAATTCAATGATCTCAGCAGGTCTACTCACTGCCTTTCCATCTTGCCATACCAATAGATAGTCTGTTTTTGTTGGAATATTTATTAAGAGTTTTCTTTCATTCAGTCATTGACGCAAGCCACTGTTTCCAAGGCAAAGTACGTCTAATAGACCGCCTATGATATTTCTCAGAATCTGTATTAGAAACAACACTGATACAACACCATTACATGAGGTGAATAATCCTCATCTAATGTTCTCCTGTTTAGAGTTTGTCCAGGACACCACGGACATACAGCCTGTTTTATTTATTGAACCTTTATTTAACCATGTTGGCTCTGATTAAGCTAAACTAATATCAAGCATATTTCTGATGAGTATCATGATCGGTCATATGTGCTCCTCGGCTTATAGGTAGTTCAGTTGTTGTTGCTGTGCATGCATTTTGAATCCAGATTTGAGATCTGAACAGGTCCCCCATAAAAAAGAGATCACAATGGGATTCCCTCACATGTACAATCAAATAATTAATCAATACAGATACATGCATAGCCTCATGGGTCCTGTCTGTCAGGTGAGTATACAAGTCAAGGCTTAATTTAACTGACAGCAACGATTCTATTGACACATCCTAAAAAACACAGTTCTGTTGGGTCCTTTCGTGATGGGGAAGGTTTGCTTGGCGTAGGAGTGAGGCTCTAGGGGAGTGCAGCAGTCACACAGAGGAATCATGATATGTGTTTCCCTGCTGAAACCTAGCCCAAAACTCAGAGAACTTATTTCAGCTTGAGTAATGACTCCTTTAATTAGGACTGACTTGGTTCCCTGAAGGTATTCATGACCACAGAGACAGAGGCTTTTAGATGGATGATGTAGGGAGGTTGTTGGCAGTCTCTCAGTCAATTCAAATGATTTCCCAAACAGACAGACACTAACAGCAATTATCATCCAGTTTGTAGATCTAAAGGAATCTGCTAACGTCAGGCTAACACTGTTGAATGGAGCAACCTGTTCCATTTATCCCTTTTTAACCCAACAAAACAAAAACATGTTGAAATGAAATCACAAGAATCTCCCCATGTAAAGAACAGGGAGTATTGCTAAGACTCTCTAGCCACTCAGAGACATACATCTCCCCCGACCAGCTGGATTTTACTTTTTAAAAAGGACTAATTTGCAGTCAAATTGATTTTTAGCATCACTGAGGGGTTGGGGGAATTCTTTAAAAAAAGAGTTCATTAGAATACCTTCCTTTTCTTCCTCTGACATACTTTCTTTTAATCTATTCTCGCTGTTCTCTGACTGATTCATGAGAGATCTCTCCATTCCAAAAATAAATTAGTCTAATCAGGATTATTCAGATAATAAACTGTAACATCCTGAGCAGCTAGAGAAAAACTGAGATGGCTAAAGTATTTACATATTCAACAGATTTTAATATTATTGTTTTTTTGAATGTAACCTACTAAATATATGCAGGCATTAGCAAAAATAGGCAAGCATCTACTGGTGTTAGGGAACCGATTGACACATCTAAGGACATGAAACAAAAACGCAAATCAACGTTGGTCCCAAAAGATTTCAGACTTTTTAAAAAGCTTCTATAATCTCCCCCTTAGGGAATAGTTTGCTCTGATCCATATAGCTAAAAGATGTGTGAACATCAGTCAATCAATTCACCTGAAGCGAGAGAAGAGATGCTGTGGAGATTAACAGTGTCCTCTGTCCTGACAGCTTTTAGAGGCCAAGAGTTGAAAAGGGCTTAGTAAAATGCTTCAGATGGGGCTAATCTTATCAGATCCATAAATATAACGAGAACGCACGCACAGCTAAATGAATGGGCTCTTCCCTCCCTCTGACTCTAAGCATAGTGTGGGAAAAGAGGGTCTATGTGGATGGGAATTGAAATGCATATGAGCTATAGTCCTTAAAATTAGATTTAATATGTATTTATTAGCCATTGTATTTGAATAAATGAGTATCATCATCTCTCCAGTGATATTGACAACGGTCATTTATATTGAAATAGCTATGTTTTAATTGATAGGTCTGTCGTTTGAGTCACGTAGGTTCTCTAAACCTCTTTCACCAGCACTTCTCATCTCCTCTGTCAGCTCCTGGCCCTAATTAGAACCATCAGGATGTAACGCTACTGTCTGTATCTCATTATAATAACTTACCCCACAATCTCCCTGTTCACCGCCTCACATACGCTACATCCACAACCTCCACATCTGCAACAGTGATTGGCTTAGGCAACCTCCACACCTCCAACCGTGATTGGCATTCGTAGGTTTAGGCAATCTCCACATCTCCAACAGGGATTGGCATTCATAGGCTTAGGCAACCTCCACATCTGTAACAGTGATTGGCATTCGTAGGTTTAGGAAATCTCCACATCTGCAACAGTGATCAACTAATTAAACATTATTTTCATCTCTACACCTAGAATCCTTTTTTTTGTTGCATAATTGACGGTTTCCATGAGATTCACTCCATGGTGCTGAAAAGAAAGCTCTGCAGTTGGGATAGCTTTATATAGGCTCTAACAGTTTGTGGGCACCATTTGTCACCGTTATAGTGCAATTAATGTATTGTTTAGTGTTGTGGCTTTGCTGGCATGCATCTAAAAAACAAATGTTGAGTTTCTCACCAAGGTTTACATACTAAAATCGCCACTGTACTCTTCACAAGATAGCATAAGTCTAGTGGAAGCAACTTTTACATCACTAATTCACTACCTCAATACTCTGGATAGAATGATCCTTTATTGATGTCACTTGTTAAATCCCCTTCAATTAGTGTAGACGAAGGGGAGGAGACAGGTTAAAGAAGGATTCTTAAGCCTTCAGACAATTGAGACATGGATTGCGTATGTGTGCCATTCAGAGGGTGAATGGGTGCCTTTGAATGGGGTATGATAGTAGGTGCCAGGCGCACCGGTTTGATTGTGTCAAGAACTGCAACGCTGCTGGTTTTTTCAAGCTCAACTGTTTCTTGTGTGTATCAAGAATGGTCCACCACCCAAAGGACATCCAGCCAACTTGACACAACTGTGGGGAAGCATTGGAGTCAACATGGGCCAGCATCCCTGTGGAACACTTTCAACACCTTGCAGAGTCCATGCCCTGATGAATTGAGGCTGTTCTGAAGGCAAAAGTGAGGGGTGCAACTCAATATTAGGAAGGTATTGCTAATGTTTTGTATACTCAGTGTACATCTGGCCTAATGAGTGCCATCTCTCCCTTTAAGGTTACCTCCATGACATGCTCTCTCCAACTCTTGTCATCCCTTACTAACGAAAGGGGGAGCCCCATAATTGGATAGTGAAACTCAAAATGTCACATTAATAAAGAGAAGATTATAGGAGCGAATGAGAGGTTATACCACCATGACTCACTAATCTGATCAATTTCTTCCTCATCAGTCATCAAACCTTACACCTCAATTACAGATGATATAGCTGCGTCATCATGACTAACACTTCAGTTGCATATCATATTGCTACATCATCACGCCTAACACCACAGTTGCATATCATATTGCGGCGTCATCACGCCTAGATACTATTTTGTGCAGGGACACTATTGGTGTGATCAAGGCGTTATGCCTCGATCACACCTTTAGTGTTAGAGCTAAATTGTGTGCAGCATCATGTGGATATGTGTGCAGCAAAAGATCAACATTCACCTTCTGCTACCATTTTTGTCAAGCCGTCTATGCACAGTTTTGACGCATACTGTACGTTCGATAAATCCAACATATACACCACACAGAACGCACTGCAACGCAATGCTGCAAGGCAAACGCAGCGTTCCATCGGATAGGAATGTACTTCTGATGTACCAAAATGCAATGATGTTGTTGGTGTGGTCGATGTGAACAGTAACAGATCATATTGCCAAAAAACGTAACTTCGTTTCCTACCCTCTTTGATATTGCTGCCCCAAAGATTTATGAATTAGAATAATAGTAGAATGGAAATGAACCTTCTTGATGGGATAAAAGTCAGCAATTTTGGTCAGGGAGTTGATAAGCCATGGTTTGCCAGTGTTGTGATAAAATATTGGGTAAAATAATGAATTTCAAGAATTTATCTGCAATGTATGTTTGTTAGCTAGCTAGCCAACCAGTTTTAGAAGAATGATTCCGTAAATGTTTTTTAACTGCCAATATGCCAACAGTCCATTCAAACAATGCAGTCAATCCACAGATGCTTGCACAGATGATCAATTCCTTTTGGGTTTTGTAGACTCCTAAAATAAAATTCCCCTTTGTAGATTTTACATTTATTCTCTAATTTATCTATTTGTTTATGTCATGACATCCATTGCACTCCCTGTGACTGTTAATTGAGGGCAATTATTTTCAATTCGTTATTATTGCTCTCTGGTGCGGTGATGAAGTAAAAATATAATTTAATCCTCTGCGATGAAATTTTAGTATTTGCCTTATCGGCTTCCGTACGATGTCGTGGCGTTTCCGATCTTGTTGAATTAGTGTTAGCCTGCCAGCTACCAACAAAAATAGCTACTGCTGCTCGGATAAAATCTCTGACATTAGCTATCACCTTAAAGATAGGACATCTCTGATAGAATAAATCAAAATGAGACGCGCAGGTTTGGGTAAGTTTCTGTTTGAGTCCATCGTTTTCAATGGAGAACGCTCATTCGGGGTAGTTAGCAGGCTGGCTAGCTCACATATGTATAAAGAACGGGCTAGCTAGCTACTACACTTACTGACCAACTTGTTTTGGTAATTGTCATCATGGTTGCATTATAGCTAACTTGTGAACTGTCTTTTACCTACTTAGCTAAGTTACATTTTAATGCGTAAGCGTGTTACCCACACTGATGCTACCTGACAGGCCTTCATAGGTAACGTTAGCTAGATATTTCTAGTTTATTTAGCTAACGTAGATCAATGCTTTTGTACATGTCAAACAGGCGAAGGAGGACCTGGAAATTATGTGGCCAGCGGGTACAGCGCGTATGAAGAGGAAAATGAACACTTACAAGAGGGTCTGAGAGCCAAAGTCAGCGCCTTGAAACATGTAAGCATGTCAATGTGGGCAGGGCTCCGGGAAATTATATAATATGGGGTTTAGAGGTCTGGCTATCTCATATTGTTATCAAGTCCTCTGATTAACCTATTCCATGTTTGTCCTACAGCTGTCAATAGATATTGGAACCGAAGTGAAGTACCAGAACAAAATTTTGGATGATATGGTAAGGAAGTGAGTCATTGTCTGTCTACTCTGCATAAGTACACAGCAGCAAAAATACCTATTCACACACATCTCACTTTCTGTACCCCCTTCTGCCAGATTGCACAAATGAAAAAAAATAAGCTGAGTTGGCATCATTTCACGATATTGCACAACAGATCGGCTATTTCACAGAGCAATTCATATCAGGACAGCAAAACATGTCACTGGATTTATTTTGTTATTTTTTTCTGCTAACAGGACTCAGACTTTGACTCAACAGGTGGTTTGCTGGGGGCCACCATAGGGAGAGTGAAGCAGCTTTCCAGAGGAAGCCAGACCAAGCTCCTGTGCTACATGCTGCTCTTCTGCCTCTTCGTCTTTACCCTCCTCTACTGGTTTATCAAACTGAGGTGATGCATTACAGGAGGCCCCGGCTTTTCCCTCCCTGCCTCCGCCATTGGATCAGAAGACCAGGATGATGATAAACAAATGTTAAAATCAAATGGTCACGCGCCAAATACAAGTGTAGACTTTACCATCAAATGCTTACTTAGGAGCCCTTAACCAACAGTGTGACAATGACAATAGGGGGTAATAATGCATGGCTGTTATTCATTTTAGACAGCCCTGATGGAATTAATAGACACTGCCATAAGTTCACAATTGTAACAATGCCCATTAACAATGAGATATTCTAGGTTAATTTTGTAACTGAGTGATCTAGTAAGGCTAAGCAGTAACATACAGTGTATTCGGAAAGTATTCAGACCCCTTGAATTTTTCCACATTTTGTTACATTACAGCATCCTAAAATTGAAAAACAATTTAATCCATCTAAACACTATCCCATGATGACAAAGCAAAAACAGGTTTAGACATTTTTGCAAATTCAACAAAAACAAATGGATCACATTTACATAAATATTCAGACCCATTACTCAGTACTTTGTTGAAGCACCTTTGGCAGCGATTACAGCCTCGCCTCTTCCTTGGTATGACTGTATTTGGGGCACACCTGTATTTGGGGAGTTTCTCACATTCTTCTCTGCAGATCCTCTCAATCTGTCAGGTTGAATGGGGAGAGTTGCTGCACAGCTATTTTCAGGTCTCCAGAAATATTAGATCAGGTTCAAGTTTGGCCTCTGGCTAGGCCACTCAAGGACATTCAGAGACTTAGGGTCGTTGTCCTGTTGGAAGGTGAACCTTCGCCCCAGTCTGAGATCCTGAGCAGGTTTTCATCAAGGTTCTCTGTTCTGTTCATCTTACCCTCAACCCTGACTAGTCTCCCAGTCCCTGCTGCTGCCAGGGTTTTCTCCAGATGTGACGCTTGACATTCAGACCAAACAGTTCAATCTTGTTTCATGGTCCTTTAGGTGCTTTTGTGGGCTGTCTTGTGCCTTTTACTGAGTTGTGGCTTTCGTCTGGCCACTCTACCATAAAAGGACTGATCCGTGGAGTGCTGCAGAGATGGTGGTTCTTCTGGAAGGTTCTCCCATCTCCACAGAGTAACTCTGGAGCTCTGTCAGTTCTTCATCACCTCCCTGACCAAGTCCCCAATTGCTCAGTTTGACCGGGCTGCCAGCTCTAAGAAGAGTCTTGGTGGTTCGAACTTCTTCCATTTAAGAATGATGGAGGCCATTGTGTTCTTGGACATTCAATGCTGCAGACATTTTTTTGGTACCATTCCCAGGATCTGTGCCTTGAAACAATCTCGGAGCTGTAAGGACAATTCCTCCGACCTCATGGCTTGCTTTTTGCTCTGACATGCACTGTCAACTGTGGGACCTTATATAGACAAGTGTGTGCCTTTCCAGAATCATGTCCAATCAATTTAATTTACCACAGGTGGACCACAATCAAGTTGTGGAAACATCTCAATGATCAATGGAAACAGGATGCACCTGAGCTCAATTTTGAGCCTCATAGCAGAAGGTCTGAATTAATAAGATATAGCAAAAATGTCAAATCTATTTTCACTTTGTCATTATGGGTATTGTGTATAGATTGATGAGGGTGGGGGGAGAAAATTTAAGGCTATTAAGGCTGTAACATAACAATGTGGGAAAAGTCGAGGGTTCTGAATACATTCCGAATGCACTGTATATACAAATGCGACTAAGCTCTCTAGGCTGAGTCACTGAGGAGCTCTCCAGTGCATGATTCATAATGCTATTTGTATGCAAGTGTGATAGATGTCATGATCTTGAAGAGATTGCTTGATCCAGTGTGACACTGACATGTGATCAATAGTGTTCAACTGTAGAGTTCCACTATAAACACACACCTTGTTTATTTGTTTTGAGGAATAAATTATAAGGCTACACTCTCACTTCAAAACATTTCCTATCCATTCTACAGTGACCGTTCATCTCCACCACGACACACTGTTCTCCCGTGAACAACTTTAATGTAAATGTGTTTTATATGTAAATAAACAAGATGTATGTTTTGAATTTGACTCAGCGAGTAAGATCCATTTCCCCACTTTCATTAAGTAGATGTCAACATATTCAGGCTCAGTTGAGGTGCAGTATTTAGCTTATTTTATACAAATAACGGTACATACTATTCATTGCATTCCTGAGACTATCTGCAAAAATTGGACAGAATCTGTGCTGACAAAAGTTGATTTTTGACATTGATTACAAATCCTTTCCACTTCACATTGAAAAGAACACACAATAATTATAAATTCACATCTGTAGGATGGGCTGTTTTCAATTGCTGTAAGGCAATGAATGGAACCGAAGTTATACCGAAGAATCTTATTTGAAAAAAAAAATTCTGTCTTGCCCTGTAGTCTAGTAGATGCATTATCATATGGTAAATGCAAAACTGCCCAATAGCCATGATGAGTGGTTAAATGGATTAACTTAAGAGTTTATGAATTGCTCTTCAGTTCTTTGATTTCTAAGGCTGCATTAAATTCCAGAAAATGTTTCTGTTCCTTCTGACCTTGTTCACTCCCCTTCACGGACTTGATAGGACTGGATAGATGTAAGCAAAATGGCGGAAACTACGTTGAGGTATCGCTACCACCTATCCAGTCATTATAGATAAGTGAAAGAAAAGGAACTATGAGGTGATTCGATTCATCTGCCCTGGGTAGGTGTGTTTTGCCCTGGGTAGGTGTGTTTTGCGCCGGGTGAAAGTTGATTGCATTCGTTTTGGAACCGGGCTGCCTCCCAGCGGGAGCCAGGTGCCCGGTTCAAAGCCCACGGCGAAGTCGGCTCGAATCAGAAGTCACGTAATTACCACGTGGAGTAATGAGTAGGATTCTGTGTTTTCACATGCAAAAGTGATTGCTGTTGATAAAAACACTATCTGCCTTGTTTGAAAATTCTAACATATATTTAATGGAAAGAAATGTTTCTGGACAACATACCATGCTGCCTTGTTGACAAAATGACAGTGGGGGAGATTACTGTTCAATTTGAGAAGAGTGCTCCTCCCTCACCGCTTTTGCCCATTTATGTCACAGGCCATAGACTTGTGTCCAGCGGCTCAGCATAATCCAATCCGCCTAATGTTCTGGATTGACGTGTAGCTCAAGGGAAAGAGACACTAGCACTGTGACATCAATTCTTGTCTGGGGCCTTGGGTAGGGTGTCCATGTACTTGCAGATGATTGACAGCATTACCTCATCAGCACCTCCTCCAATGGACAATAACCTGGCGCCTCTGCGAATAAAAAAGAAAAGAAAAACAAATGAACACTGGGGTCATTCAATGACAGTTATAACCTCGGCCACATTCTTAAAAAACATGTAAACCACGTACTATTTTCGTCCATGAAGTACGACAATGGGGACTCTTTTCTGATTAGATGCTTCAATTATTAAAGTTTCATTTCCTGAGCAAAATTACCAATCTGACCCAGAATGTTCATGGAATGAACTACTGTAGGTCCACAGACGATGCAATCTCAACCACACTGCACACTGCCCTAACCCATCTGGACAAGAGGAATACCTATGTGAGAATGCTGTTCATCGACTACAGCTCGGCATTTAACACCATGGGTCTCGACCCCGCCCTGTGCAACAGGGTACTGGACTTCCTGACGGGCTGCCCCCAGGTGGTGAGGGTAGGCAACAACATCTCCACCCCGCTGATCCTCAACACTGGGGCCCCACAAGGGTGCGTTCTGAGCCCTCTCCTGTACTCCCTGTTCACCCACGACTGTGTGGCCACGCACGCCTCCAACTCAATCATCAAGTTTGCGGACGACACAACAGTGGTAGGCTTGATTACCAACAACGACGAGACGGCCTACAGGGAGGAGGTGAGGGCCCTCGGAGTGTGATGTTAGGAAAATAACCTCACACTCAACGTCAACAAAACTAAGGAGATGATTGTGGACTTCAGGAAACAGCAGAGGGAACACCCCCCTATCCACATCGATGGAACAGTAGTGGAGAGGGTAGTAAGTTTTAAGTTCCTCGGCGTACACATCACAGACAAACTGAATTGGTCCACCCACACAGACAGCATCGTGAAGAAGGCGCAGCAGCGCCTCTTCAACCTCAGGAGGCTGAAGAAATTTGGCTTGTCACCAAAAGCACTCACAAACTTCTAAAGATGCACAATCGAGAGCATCCTGTTGGGCTGTATCACCGCCTGGTACGGCAACTGCTCCGCCCACAACCGTAAGGCTCTCCAGAGGGTAGTGAGGTCTGCACAACGCATCACCGGGGGCAAACTACCTGCCCTCCAGGACACCTACACCACCCGATGTCACAGGAAGGCCATAAAGATCATCAAGGACAACAACCACCCGAGCCACTGCCTGTTCACCCCGCTATCATCTAGAAGGCGAGGTCAGTACAGGTGCATCAAAACTGGGACCGAGAGACTGAAAAACAGCTTCTATCTCAAGGCCATCAGACTGTTAATCAGCCACCACTAACATTGAGTGGCTGCTGCCAACACACTGACTCAACTCCAGCCACTTTAATAATGGGAATTGATGGGAAATGATGTAAAATATATCACTAGCCACTTTAAACAATGCTACCTAATATAATGTTTACATACCCTACATTATTCATCTCATATCTATACGTATATACTGTACTCTATATCATCTACTGCATCTTTATGTAATACACGTATCACTAGCCACTTTAACTATGCCACTTTGTTTACATACTCATCTCATATATATATATATACTGTACTCAATACCATCTACTGTATCTTGCCTATGCCGCTCTGTACCATCACTCATTCATATATCTTTATGTACATATTCTTTATCCCCTTACACTTGTGTCTATAAGGTAGTAGTTTTGGAATTGTTAGCTAGATTACTTGTTGGTTATTACTGCATTGTCGGAACTAGAAGCACAAGCATTTCGCTACACTCGCATTAACATCTGCTAACCATGTGTATGTGACAAATAACATTTGATTTGATTGGTAGTATCGAAAGTCAACATCACTGTTGCATAACTATATTGACAAAAAAATTGAATCAAATTGTATTTGTCCCATTAATTTATTTTAATTAACTAGGCAAGTCAGTTAAGAACAAATTCTTATTTTCAATGACAGCCTAGGAACTGCCTGTTCAGGGGTAGAACAACAGATTTGTACCTTGTCAGCTCGGGGATTTGAACTTGCAACCTTCCGGTTACTAGTCCAACGCTCTAACCACTAGGCTACCCTGCCGCCCCATGTGCTGAATACAGGTGTAGTCGACCTTACAGTGAAATGCTTACTTACAAGCCCTTAACCAACTATGCAGTTTTAAGAAAATACCAACAACAAAAAAAGTAAGAGATAAGAATAACAAATAATTTAAGAGCACCAGTAAATAACAATAGCAGGGCTATATGCAGGTGGTACTGGTACAGAGTCAATGTGCAGGGGCACCGGTGTTGAGGTAATTGAGGTAATATGTACACATAGGTAGAGTTATTAAAGTGACAATGTATAGATAATAACAGAGAGTTGGTTGCTCAACTGGTTTAGACCAGACATTAATTTCCTCCGTACACTATCTATCTGCATATTGCATATGAACAGTGTTTGTACATAGAAAGGGTTTGTGGAAGTGATGAAACTGAGATCTTTTCAACTAACAGTGACAGTGACCCTTGACCCCCAGATGCCTATCATTGAATATCTCAAATGGCACACTATTACCTAGTGCACTACTTTTTACCAGGTCCTATAGGGCTCTGGTCAAAAGTAGTGCACTACATAGGAATTAGGGTGCGTTCTACAGCTAACAACCAATGGTTCCGTGCCACGTAATCGACTGTCATCGACTGACAAATTGCTATAACATAGATGTGGTTAGTTTATACTTAAAATACCTATCCAGGCGTTAGCAACATCTAAGCTCTGAAACACAGCCCATGTCTCATTGCCTTGATTTGCCACATCAGAGTACAGTAGTAACAACGATAAAGCAGTGGACTACTGTGAGAGGTAAACAGACCTGTACTGCATCATCTGACCAATGAAAGCACAGCATTCGACAGTGGCTCCATAAAACCCTTGTGGAGTTAGCTAACACTTAATTTGCATATCAGCTAATAAGCAACTTATCATAGTTTATGCATGTAGGACTTGTTAATACATCCATGAACAAATGATATAATATAAATAATATGAACTTCATGAATGGTTAGCAAACAAAACATTTAGTAATGGCTTATGACAGGTTGATACGCTGAACTTGTAACCTTCACATAAAGTGTTGCAGAGTTTATTCAGTTCTTTGACAAGGAGTTTTCTCCAAAATGTGTCATTGAATTAAGCTGCTGTCCTGAACCTTCTTTTAGATTTTCTTCTTCTCCACTCACCTGTAAAACCTGCTGACGAGGACATCGCTGGAGAAGCCCATTCCTCCCCAGTACTGCAGGCAGCTGTCCCCCACCTCCCTGGACAGATGGCCTGCCTTCAGCTTAGCCATGGATGCCAGCTTAGTCACATCGTTGCCCTTGATGTACAAAGCTGGGGGGACACAAGGAGAGTTGAATTTCACTGATGTTGCTGTAAGTTTGTGGCTGTATCTAACATCTTTGGTGGTTTCCTTTCCTAAGTCCTTAGTGCTCACCCTCACCAATCGAGGCCTGTCAGGCCTTTCCCCATGGAAATCAGTCATTGTCCCAAATAGCACCCTATTCCCTATGTAGTGCACTACATTCCACAATTTCCCTGTGTAGTGCACTACATTTGACCATAGCCTTTTGGGTCCTGGTCAAAAGTAGTGCACTACATCAGGAATGAGGTGCCATTTGGGACGCATTCATTACCTTATCTTGAATACACCCACCTGTGGAGCGATAGAGGAGGGAGTGCAGCAGCTCGATCTCTGTCTCCAGCTCAGCCAGTCTGACGTGGACTGACTGGTGGTAGAGAACAGACATCTTGAAGATCTTCCTCTGTCTGGTGTACTGAATGGTGTCCTGGATGATGTTGTCCCTCATGGTTACTGAACAGTAATATAGAGATTTTTTTTGTTTACAAGCAAACGTCACGTTTGAGGGGATTATGGTTGCATCACGGCCTGGTATGGGAATTGGTCCGTCTACAACTGCAAGGCCCTCCAGCAGGTGGTTAAGATGGCCAGTACATCACTGGGACCATGCTCTCACCTATTCAGGAAATTTTCTCGAAACAATGCCTGAAGAAGGCCCACAGCATCATGGAAGAAGGCCCACAGCATCGGGAAGATGGTATCAGAGCATGAGGTCTGATACCAACAGGCTCAGAGACAGTTTCTATCTACACTGAACAAAAAGCTTATTTCTCTCAAATTTTGAGCACAAATTTGCTTACATCCCTGTTAATGAGCATTTCTACTAAAGCCAAAATAATCCATCCACCTGACAGACGTGGCATATCAATAATCTGATTAAACAGCATGATCATTACACAGGTGAAACTTGTGCAGGGGACAGTGAAAGGCCACTCTAAAATATGCAGTTTTGTCACACAACACAATGCCAAAGATGGCTCAAGTTTTGAGGGTGCATGTAATTGGCATTGTCATGACGTTGGCCTGGGGGTTGGTTTATGACAGTCATAAATATCTCTTCCCCCCTTTTTCCTCTCTCTACCCTACTGATATGAAATTTGAAAACCCCTTGGTTAACATAGAGATTCTGGGAACATCAGAAGGTGGGGGGAAATTAACTATATTCTGGTAATCCGACCAATTGAACATATGCGGTGGTACTTAATGAATATGATGTCAGTTCAGTTGTCACCTGAGACATTCTCCTCAATGATAGGATGACATAAACTCTACAGTGGAAAGTCTACACATCAGAGTTATCGGATTCACATGGAATTGTTGTTCAATTTAAATGTTTGAATATAAAATTATTGGTTAAGAGATTCAATTAAATTTTAGCTTCCAAATGAGAGATTTGGGTTTTCATAAGGTTAGGGCTCTCCTCAATCAGTGGCCCGCCCCTGTGAAGAGACATGGGTTATAAAACTTTTCAGATACACCCTTCTCGCGCCACTATATAAAGCCTCGACGAAAATGTAACCTCCTGTTCCAAGTACGTGAGGTCTGCAGCCTCTGCGTTAAAAGGACTAACATGTCAACTACAGAACTAAGCCAACCTCAGCGTGAGCTTTGGTTGCGAATGGTATGAACTTTGAACTCTTGTTCACTACAGAAGTGATACCTCCTAGCCGTTGAGTTAGCCACAGCAGCTGCAAATGCGGGCTAGGAAAGAACAGATAGAGTCTTCCGTCTACCACACAATGACGTTACTACAACGTATCCAATTGACCACCAGAGACATTCTTCAAAGGACTCGGTTTGGCAACATGGCATTCCATCTACCACCAAACCAAACCGAAGGGCAGCTCAGAGTAAATATTTATTGCATTTTCCTTTTCCAAATGGGCGGTAATTTAGAATGCATAAGATACCGTATTTACGATAGCACAGCTTCTCCCTTTGTCCCTCAGTCTTCCCGCTCTTTCACTCAAACCCAGCCCCTTTTCTTTTGCGTAACCAGCTGTCATATCTGTTCCGCCCGCCAGGGACGTTTTCCTTTAGGACGTAATTTGTAATCAAGGTACGATTCAGTCTTTGTATATGTAATTCTGTGTGATTAGTTAGGTATTTAGTAAATAAATAATTAAACCCAATTTTGTATTGCTGATTCAACTTGTTAGCCAGGGCTCGTGAAGATAACCAACAATTGACAACTTTCAGATGAGACTGAATTAAGGTGATGATTAATATTGACTGCTATTGATGTAAAATATTACTAGGTCTTTAAGAGTTTATTCGGAAGATAACAGTTCTATAAATATTATTTTGTGGTGCCCCGAAATAGTTAATTACATTTACATGATTTACATGATTAGCTCAATCAGGTAATATTAATTACGGATTTAGGATTTTATAGAATAGCATGTAATATCACTTAATCCGGCATAACCAAAGACGCGACAGCATGCTGACTGCAGGAATGTCCACCAGAGCTGTTGTCTTAGAATTTAATGTTAATTTCTCTTCCATAAGCTGCCTTCAATGTCGTTTTAGAGAATTTGGCAGTCCAACTGGCCTCACAACCTCAGACCACATGTAAAAACGGCAGTCCAGGACTTTCACATCCGGCTTCTTCACCTGCGGGATCAATTGAGACCAGCCACCCAGACAGCTGATGAAACTGTGGGTTTGCACAACCAAAGAATTTCTGCACAAACTGTCAGAAACCGTCTTCACCAGGGTCTTGACCTGACTGCAGTTCGGTGTCGTAACCGGTTTCCGTGGGCAAATGCTCACCTTCGATGGCGACTGGCACGCTGAAGAAGTGTGCTCTTCGCAGATGAATCCCGGTTTGAACTGTACTAGGCAAATGGCAGATGTCAATTTTGTGAACAGAGTGCTCCATGGTGGCGGTGCAGTTATGGTATGGGCAGACAAGATACAGAAATTGAACCCAATTGCATTTTAGCTATGGCAATTTGAATTGTCGTGCCATAAATTGTCGTGCCATCACCTCATGTTTCAGCATGATAATGCACAGCCCCATGTCGCAAGGATCTGTACACATTTCCTGGAAGCTAAAAATGTCCCAGTTCTTCCATGGCTTGCATACTACGGTTGAATGGCGGGGACCTGGTTACCAAGATTTACCGGGATTTACCTCCCAAAATCACGCCCTTTTAAATAAATAACTACGAAAAACTGATAAATTATAATAAATTATTTATATGAACAGCATGGCGGGAAATGGAACTGTTAAATTATATGCAATGTCTAAATCTGGTTTCTATACGGCCTCTGCATGATGAATCCTCCACGCTCAGGGTGGGGACAGAAAGCCCATCTCAGTGTGGAGCACAATTCACAATGCCTGTCATCTTATCATGGTCACTTTTTTCTTGTGAGAGGTAGGCCTATGCTACAATAATATAAAGACAGAATGCGTGTTTAATTTACCCATCTCCATCTGACTTAATTTGTAAACAAAATATTTTGTTTTGTTCACTCGATTAACGTTGCTTTAAATCAGTGCACTCTCTCGCAGTCTTTCTCTCAACTCCATTCAAATTGCATCCAAAATAGATCATCCTTGTTCTAGATTGACATATAGACATACAGTACCAGTCACAAGTTTGGACACACCTACTCATTCCAGGGTTTTTCTAACACTATGAAGTAACACATATGGATTCATGTATTAACCAAAAAAGTGTTAAACAAATCAACATATATTTTATATTTGAGATTCTTCAAAGTAGCCATCCTTTGCCTCGATGACAGCTTTGCACATCTGCTGCACCAGAATCGTATGTGACTTCCCACTTCATCATGGTCTGAATGATGTGCTTAATTCCAGTCCATATAATACAGTATAATACAATACAGTTCAGTAATACAGTTCACACTCAAAAAGATTAGCCTACTGGAGCTAGTTTCATGTATTTACCCGAGCATATAGTTAGCTACATCTATGGACTTTTGTTTTTCTGAAATATGTAATGTGCAGTAACCTGTATCATTTATTCTATCCTATTGGATAATGGTACAATAATTTGGGCTTTTTGGGGCTTGGGCTCATTAAATTAATTTAATGTACGGATCATCACTCAGGTAGCATCAGGCTTGAATTTTCAAAGCTCTATTCAAATCCAGACATAGGCCTATTTATATGCTTTATAAGCTTTTGAATGACACTTCCGGTTTTGGAGGGAAATACCGGGTTACCTGGGAAAAAAGTGATTTATTCTCGGGATGGAACATGTAAAATACCGGGAAAATATTCAAGCCTATTGCATGCTCACCAGACATGTCACCCATTGAGTATGTTTGAGATGCTCTGGATTGACAAGTACGACAGTGTATTACAGATCCCTCCAATAGCCAGCTACTTCGCAAGGCCAATGAAGAGGAGTGGAAGAGGAGTGGGACAACATTCCACAGGCCTGATCAACTCTATGTGAAAGAGATGAGGCAAATGGTGGTCACACAAGATACTGACTGGTTTTCTTATCTACACTGTAACGGCGGATTTCCTCTTCGTCTGAAGAGGAGTAAGGATCGGACCAAGAGGCAGTGTGGTAAGTGTTCATGACGATATTTTAATAAATACAATAAAAGATAACGTGAAATCTACAAAAACCGAAACAGTACCGTATGGCGACAAACACTAACACGGAAACAAACACTCACAAACCAACAGTGAAACCCAGGCTACCTAAGTATGATTCTCATTCAGAGACAACTAACGACACCTGCCTCTGATTGAGAACCATACTAGGCCGAAACAGAAACCAAACATAGAAAAACAAACATAGACTGCCCACCCCAACTCACGCCCTGACCATACTAAAAAAAAGACAAAACAAAGGAAATAAAAGGTCAGAACGTGACATACACCCCTACCTTTTTTGTTTAAAGTATCTGTGAACCACACATGCATGGTTGTATTCCAAGTGAAATGGCTGATTTCCTTATATGAACTGTAACTCAGTAAAATCATAGAAATTGTTGAATGTTGCATTTATATTTTTGTTCAGTATACATGCCGTGTAATATACTTGTGCTACAATGCGTGCTAAAATGTTTATTCTACTGAGACATTTACTTTATGTTCGTATTCTTATCTTTTATTATTTCTTATTGTTGTTGCGTTGTTGAGAAGCAACCTGCAAGTAAGCATTTCATTGAATGGTGTATTCCATGTGTATCCCGTATATAAGACTAATACAATTTGAAACTTGATGTGTGCATTCCCTCACCAACAAGCTCTGTAGCAGGATAGCTAACGCTAAAGTCAGGACCTTGACAAACTTAACAGTGAGTGAGTGATGACCACGAAAGCGCACAAGACTGAAGGGTTTGGGTTAAATGCAGATGACACATTTCAGTTGAAGGCATTCAGTTGTACAACTGACTAAGTGTCCCCTTTCCCCTTTATAGCTATGTTCAACAAGTATATTATTCTGGCTTTACCTAGCTCTGTTAGTGATATTTGACCTTTTTTCATTTTTTAAAGAACTAATTAACCTGATTCTGTCAGACAGCAGCTCTATAGAGATGATATGATAACTTGGAATGAAATAATAAAGTCATCAAATAAAACAAATGTAACATACGCAACAACTTAATTATTTCATTAAATTAAAGTTGTGAATAAACTGTGGTTAATAAGTGATAAGCAGTAATGGGCAGTCACTACCATCATGGGACTTTTATTGATTGTTTTATTCTGTGTTGTTACAGCATTCAACCCACATAATGCATAGCTCATTTAATGTTTAAAAAAAATATTGAAATCAAAAAACGTGATTTGCTCAGCAGTACTTGCTAGTTTGCTAGGTAATCAACCTCTGATGCAGTGGTTCTCAAACCTCTCCTTGAGGACCCACAGCCATTCTATGGATTTGATCTATTCCAGAGCTAGCACACCTGATTCAACTTGACAACTAATCAGCAAACCCTTGATTAGATTAATCAGCGCTAAAATAAAATTGTCTGGAGGTCCTAGAGAACAGATTTGAGAACAACTGCTCTGATGACATCTGCGATGATTACCTGTTTGATTACATGTTGGTTAACTTGCATGAGCTGCATTTGAAATTGCATGTGATCGTATCCACTCCTAGGTAAACAAAGAGCTTTCTGATTCCAAACTGCGCGCACTACTTTTCATGATGTGGCTGGGAAATGGGTCTATATATATATATATATATATATACACAACTTAATCACAGCCTCTGTGTACTCCACCCTCTGTAATACAATTGACAAACAACTATATATATATATATAGTTGTTTGTCAATTGTATTACAGAGGGTGGAGTACACAGAGGCTGTGATTAAGTTGCTGTGTGAGGAAGTTCATGTGTCACGGCCGTCCTCCTCTTCATCTGAAGAGGAGAGGCGAGATGGATCTGAGGACCAATACGCAGCGTGGTAAGTGTCCATGGTGAATCTTTAATAAAGAAAGACTGAACACTATGCAAAAGAGTAACGAAAACAATAAACCAAATACGACCGTGAAGCTACAAAATGAGACCTGTGCTGACACAAGCCACTAACATAGACAATCACCCACAAACAAACAGTGCAACCCAGGCTACCTAAGTATGATTCTCAATCAGAGACAACTAATGACACCTGCCTCTGATTGAGAACCATACTAGGCCGAAAACATAGAACTGCCCCAAAACATAGAAAAACAAACATAGACTGCCCACCCAACTCACGCCCTGACCATACTACATAAATACAAAACAGAAATAAAGGTCAGAACGTGACAGTACCCCCCCCCAAAGGTGCGGACTCCGGCCGCAAAACCTTGACCTATAGGGGAGGGTCTGGGTGGGCATCTGTCCGCGGTGGCGGCTCTGGCGCGGGACGCGGACCCCACCTCATCATTGTCTTAGTCCGCCTTATTGTCCGCCTCCGTGGCTTACTCAGCATGACCACCCCTCTCAATGACCCCACTGGACAGAGGGGCAGCTCGGGACAGAGGGACAGCTGCTCGGGACAGAGAGACAGCTGCTCGGGACAGAGGGGCAGCTGCTCGGGACAGAGGGGCAGCTGCTCGGGACAGAGGGGCAGCTGCTCGGGACAGAGGGGCAGCTGCTCGGGACAGAGGGGCTCTGGGCAAAGGGGCTCCGGCAGCGGCGCCGGACAGGCGGGGGGCTCCGGCAGCGGCGCCGGGCAGGCGGGAGGCTCCGGCAGCGGCGCCGGACAGGCGGGAGGCTCCGGCAGCGGCGCCGGACAGGCGGGAGGCTCCGGCAGAGGCGCCGGACAGGCGGGAGGCTCCGGCAGAGGCGCCGGACAGGCGGGAGGCTCCGGCAGTGGCGCCGGACAGGCGGGAGGCTCCGGCAGTGGCGCCGGACAGGCGGGAGGCTCCGGCAGAGGCGCCGGACAGGCGGGAGGCTCCGGCAGAGGCGCCGGACAGGCGGGAGGCTCCGGCAGAGGCGCCGGACAGGCGGGAGGCTCCGGCAGAGGCGCCGGACAGGCGGGAGGCTCCGGCAGAGGCGCCGGACAGGCGGGAGGCTCCGGCAGAGGCGCCGGACAGGCGGGAGACTCCGGCAGAGGCGCCGGACAGGCGGGAGACTCCGGCAGAGGCGCCGGACAGGCGGGAGACTCCGGCAGCGGCGCCGGACAGGCGGGAGACTCCGGCAGCGGCGCCGGACAGGCGGGAGACTCCGGCAGCGGCGCCGGACAGGCGGGAGACTCCGGCAGCGGCGCCGGACAGGCGGGAGACTCCGGCAGCGGCGCCGGACAGGCGGGAGACTCCGGCAGCGGCGCCGGACAGGCGGGAGACTCCGGCAGCGGCGCCGGACAGGCGGGAGACTCCGGCAGCGGCGCCAGACAGACAGGACCCCCTGCAGGGAGGAGACAGAGAGACAGCCTGGTGCGTGGGGCTGCCACAGGAACCACCAGACTGGGAAGACCTTCAGGAGGCTTGGGGTTAAGAGGAGGCACCTGAAGGACCGGGCTGTGGGGGAGCACTGGAGCTCTGGTGCGCAACCTTGGCACCACTTCCCCAGGCTGGATAACCACTCTAGCCCGGACCCTCCAGAGTGCAGGCACAGGTTGAACCGGGCTGTGGGTAAGCACGGGAGATCTAGTGCTTACTACACGCACCTCTCCCTTAGGCTCCATTCCCACATTCGCCCGGCACGAGCGGAGCGCGGGCAGAGGACGCACTGCACCCTCCCAGCGCCCCGGAGACACAGCACGCAGAGCCGGCGCAGGATACCCTGGGCCAAAACTGCGTACCGGCGACCAGACCCGCTGAGCAGGCACCATACGCCCTGGCTCGATGCCCGCACTCGCATGACACTCTCGGGGGGCTGTCCTATAGCGCACCGGGCTATGGACACGTACTGGCGACACCGTGCGCTTAACCGCATAACACGGTGCCTGCCCAGTATCTTGCTGCTTATAATAAGCACGAGGAGTGAGCGCAGGTCTGCTACCTGGCTTAGCTCCACCCCTCGTGTGCCCCCCCCCAAAAAATGTTTGGGGCTGTCTCTCGTACCTGTCGCACTGCCGTGCTGCCTTCGCCAACCTCATTCTCCTGTAACCTTCCTTGCACTGCTCCATCGAATCCCAGGCGGGCTCCGGCACTCTCCCTGGGTCGATGGCCCATCTGTCTATCTCCTCCCAAGTTGTGTAGTCCTGTGAAGCCGGCCGCTGTTGTTGTTGCTGCCGCTGCTGCTGCTGCTGTCGTCGCTGTTTTCTACCACGCCGCTTGGTCCTTGGTTGGTGGGTGATTCTGTCACGGCCGTCCTCCTCTTCATCTGAAGAGGAGAGGCGAGATGGATCTGAGGACCAATACGCAGCGTGGTAAGTGTCCATGGTGAATCTTTAATAAAGAAAGACTGAACACTATGCAAAAGAGTAACGAAAACAATAAACCAAATACGACCGTGAAGCTACAAAATGAGACCTGTGCTGACACAAGCCACTAACATAGACAATCACCCACAAACAAACAGTGCAACCCAGGCTACCTAAGTATGATTCTCAATCAGAGACAACTAATGACACCTGCCTCTGATTGAGAACCATACTAGGCCGAAAACATAGAACTGCCCCAAAACATAGAAAAACAAACATAGACTGCCCACCCAACTCACGCCCTGACCATACTACATAAATACAAAACAGAAATAAAGGTCAGAACGTGACATCATGTCCTATTTTTTCCCCTCTTTGTGTGAAACTAGTTTTAACTTGGAAGTGGGTGGATGATACAAATCAATGAGCATATACAGATATAACTGTCTGTCTATATGTGTGTGTGTTTGTGTGTCTATGTGTGTGTGTGTGTGTGTGTGTGTGTGTGTGTGTGTGTGTGTGTGTGTGTGTGTGTGTGTGTGTGTGTGTCTATGGGTTTGTGTTTAGTGTAACAGTCAATGAATAAATGGATAAGAAGCTACCCAGACTGTTATCAAGCACAGTCTAAATAATAATAGTAATTTGGTTACTTGCCCAAAGCTCTAACCACTAGGCTACAGTACCTGCCGCCCCTCATCAGCGCCTCCTCTATCAGACAGTATCCTGACGTCTCGCGTATTAAAAAGAAAACAGAAAAACGCAAATCGACAAATTAACACTGGGGTCATTCAATTACAGTTATTACCTTGGCTACATTCTTAAAAACCATGGAAACCACATGTATTTTGTCCATGAAGTGCGACAATGGGAACTCTTTTCTGATTAGATGCCTAAACGAATTAGATTTCATTTCCTGAGCAAAATTACCAATCTGAATGTCCAGAATGTCCGTGGAATGAACTGAAAGTCAACTCTGCAGTGAAAAAAACTATGTTGTGTAACTGTATTGACTCTGATGTTTCTGAACTGGTTTAGCCTGGCTATGAACTTCCTTCTTTCGTCACACTGGCTGACATGCGGAAACCCTTTGAACCCATTATGAAAAATGACGTTTGGATTAAGTTTCAAATTGACGACGTCTCTCCTTGAACTAGAAACAGTTTAAGGAATACCGGAAAACCCCCACAGACGGAAATACAGAGTAGAGTATTGATAGGAAGGAGAGAGAGAGGCAGAGTGGGGGAGGGAGGAAAGAAACAGGACTGAATTGGAGAGGTTTGTTTACTATTGCCCACCGCCCAAAGTCTCTCTTCCTGGAACTGCAGCATCTTTTATTAATGTTTTATTTATTTCACCTTTATTTACCCAGGTAGGCAAGTTGAGAACAAGTTCTCATTTACAATTGCGACCTGGCCAAGATAAAGCAAAGCAGTTCGACACATACAACGACACAGAGTTACACATGGAGAAAAACAAACATAGTCAATAATACAGTAGAAACAAGTCTATATACGATGTGAGCAAATGAGGTGAGATAAGGGAGGTAAAGGCAAAAAAAAGGCCATGGTGGCGAAGTAAATACAATATAGCAAGTAAAACACTGGAATGGTAGATTTGCAGTGGAAGAAAGTGCAAAGTAGAAATAAAAACAATGGGGTGCAAAGGAGCAAAATAAATAAATAAATAAATACAGTAGGGAAAGAGGTAGTTGTTTGGGCTAAATTATAGATGGGCTATGTACAGGTGCAGTAATCTGTGAGCTGCTCTGACAGCTGGTGCTTAAAGCTAGTGAGGGAGATAAGTGTTTCCAGTTTCAGAAATGTTTGAAGTTCGTTCCAGTCATTGGCAGCAGAGAACTGGAATGAGAGGCGACCAAATAAATAATTGGTTTTGGGGATGACCTGGGAGATATACCTGCTGGAGTGCGTGCTACAGGTGGGTGATGCTATGGTGACCAGCGAGCTGAGATACCTAGCAGGATCTTGTAGATGACATGGAGCCAGTGGGTTTGGCGACGAGTATGAAGCGAGGGCCAACCAACGAGAGCGTACAGGTCGCAATGGTGGGTAGTATATGGGGCTTTGGTGACAAAACGGATGGCACTGTGATAGACTGCATCCAATTTGTTGAGTAGGGTATTGGAGGCTATTTTGTAAATTACATCGCTGGTGGTGAGATTCGAAATCTCATGGTGAGATTCGAAATGGTCGGTAATCTGTTTGTTGACTTGCGAAGACCTTAAGGCAGGGTAGGATAGATATAGGTCTGTAGCAGTTTGGGTCAAGAGTTTCCCCCCCTTTGAAGAGGAAGATGACCGCAGCTGCTTTCCAATCTTTGGGAATCTCAGACGATACGAAAGAGAGGTTGAACAGGCTAGTAATAGGGGTGGCAACAATTTCGGCAGATAATTTTAGAAAGAAAGGGTCCAGATTGTCTAGCCCGGCTGATTTGTAGGGGTCCAGATTTTGCAGCTCTTTCAGAACATCAGCTGACTGGATTTGGGAGAAGGAGAAATGGGGGAGGTTTGGGCGAGTTGCTGTGGGGGGTGCAGTGCTGTTGACCGGGGTAGGGGTAGCCAGGTGGAAAGCATGGCCAGTCGTAGAAAAATGCTTATTGAAATTCTCAATTATAGTGTATTTATCAGTGGTGACAGTGTTTCCTATCTGAAGTGGGCAGCTGGGAGGAGGTGTTCTTATACTCCATGGACTTTACAGTGTCCCAGAACTTTTTTGAGTTAGTGTTGCAGGAAGCAAATTTCTGCTTGAAAAAGCTTTTCTAACTGCCTGTGTATAATGGTTTCTAGCTTCCCTGAAAAGCTGCATATCACGATGCTAATGCAGAACACTATAGGTTGTTTTTGTGTTGGTTAAGGGCAGTCAGGTCTGGGGAGAACCAAGGGCTATATCTGTTCCTGGTTCTAAATTTCTTGAATGGGGCATGCTTATTTAAGATGGTTAGTAAGGCATTTTTTTCAAATAACCAGGCATCCTCTACTGACGGGATGAGATCAATATCCTTCCAGGATACCCCGGCCAGGTCAATTAGAAAGGCCTGCTCACTGAAGTGTTTCAGGGAGCGTTTGACAGTGATGAGTGGAGGTCGTTTGACCGCTGACCCATTACGGCTGCAGGCAATGAGGCAGTGATCGCTGAGATCTTGGTTGAAGACAGCAGAGGTGTATTTAGAGGGCAAGTTGGTTAGGATGATATCTATGAGGGTGCCCGTGTTTACTGCTTTGGGGTTGTATCTGGTAGGTTCATTGATAATTTGTGTGAGATTTAGGGCATCAAGCTTAGATTGTAGGATGGCTCTGGTGTTAAGCATGTTCCAGTTTAGGTCGCCTAGCAGCACGAGCTCTGAACATAGATGGGGGGCAATCAGTTCACATATGGTGTCCAGAGCACAGCTGGGGGCAGAGGGTGGTCTATAGCAAGTGGCATCGGTGAGAGACTTGTTTTTAGAGAGGTGGATTTTTAAAAGTAGAAGTTCAAATTGTTTGGGTACAGGCCTGGATAGTAGGACAGAACTCTGCAGGCTATCTTTGCAGTAGATTGCAACACCGCCCCCTTTGGCAGTTCTATCTTGTCTGAAAATGTTGTAGTTAGGGATGAACATTTCAGAATTTTTGGTGGTCTTCCTAAGCCAGGCAGAGTGTGCTAAAGCAGTGAATAAAACAAACTTAGGGTGGAGGCTTCTAATGTTAACATGCAAGAAACCAAGGCTATTACGGTTACAGAAGTCATCAAAAGAGAGCGCCTGGGGAATAGGAGTGGAGCTAGGCACTGCAGGGCCTGGATTCACCTCTACATCACCAGAGGAAAAGAGGAGGAGTAAGATAAGGGTACGGCTAAAAGCAAAGCGAATTGGTCGTCTAGAACGTCTGGAACAGAGAGTAAAAGGAGGTTTCTGGGGGCGATAAAATAGCTTCAAGGTATAATGTACAGACAAATGTATGGAAGGATGTGAATACAGTGGAGGTAAACCTAGGTATTGAGTAATGATGAGAGAGATATTGTCTCTAGAAACATCATTGAAACCAGGAGATGTCATCGCATGTGTGGGTGGTGGAACTAATAGGTTGGATAAGGTATAGTGAGCAGGACTAGAGGCTCTACAGTGAAATAAGCCAATAAACACTAACCAGAACAGCAATTGACAAGGCATATTGACATTAAGGAGAGACATGCTTAGTCGAGTGATCAAAAGGGTCCCTTGAGTAGTGAGGTTGGTTGGGGTCACGGCGATTCAGACAGCTAGCCGGGCCATCGGTAGCAAGCTAGCATAGGATGGAGGTCTGTTTTTAGCCACCTTGTGAGTTTCCGTCGGTAGGATTAGTGGGGTTCCGTGTGGTAGGATTAGTGGGGTTCCGTGTGGTAGAGGGGATCAATCCAATGCACAAAAAAAATAGATATAGTTATAGAGGCCCAAGAAAAAAAGAAAACAATTGTCCGATAGATCTATTCAGATAGCAGCCAATAAGACAGCTAACGATTAGCGGACCGCAGATGGGCGTTAAGGTAACATCGCGACGGTGGAGCCAGCTGGATGACTCCCTTGGGCAGATAACGTCGGTAGTCCAGTTGTAAAGGCCCGGTGGGGCTCCGCGTTGGCAGTAAAACGGGTCCGGATAGGTGATTGTAGCCCAGGAGTGGCTGATGGAACTCTTCAGCTGGCTAGCTCCGGAATAATTGATGTTTGCTCCGGGATCGACGTAAGCCGATAGTCACACGGATAGCAGCCAGCTAGCTTCGAGATCCAGGTATAAATGTCCAGAGCTTGCGGTTGAAATCCGGGGACATGAAGAGAAAAATAGGTCCGGTATGTTCTGGTCCGAGCCGCGCCGTAAAAAACTAGCAATAGATTTTCGAGCTAAAGGATAGCTGATGACCACAAACTGTGGTTAGCTGAATACTAACGATTAGCCAGTAAAGAAGCTAACTATCTGATAGGTGAAGCCCATCCCCTCCTGACCAATGAGGTTCTTGCAGGGCGCGCACACGTCATCGAAGAAGACCTCGGCTGTGTCGGAAGACATCCCCGTCTTGTCGATCGTGCGGGCGATGTGAACCCCTGCGAGGGAAACAACGGAGAGAGAGATGGAGCATCATCATGTGGTCTTGGGTGGGACACCAGAGACTATGAGCTAGCTCCCTAATGGAATGACACAGCAGAGTGAAATGACAATGTAATCCCTTGGTTTTAGGTCACAGTGCCAAGAGCACTGAAAATTTGAGTAATCAGAGGTACTGTATTACAGAAATGTCAATATCTACAGTGTCTTCAGAAAATGTTCACATATCTTGACTTTTACCACATTTTCTTGTGTTATACCTTGAATTTAAAATGGATTCAATTGTGGAGTTTTTTGGTCACTGGCCTACACACAATACCCGATAAGGTCAAAGTGGAATTATGTTTTTCTAAATTTTTACAAATGAATTAATTAATTAATTTCTTGAGTCAGTAAGTATTCAACCCCTTCAGGAGTAAACATTTGCTTAACAAGTCACATAATGAGTTGCATGGACTCATTCTGTGTGCAATAATAGTGTTTATAACATGATTTTTGAATGACTACCTGACTACTTTGTTTCTGAATTAGGCCCAAAAACGGGAGATGAAGCTATTGACTGTTGGAGAGTTTGCTTAGACAGAGTTGGCTTTTCACACATAGTTCTGAGCTATAGTTCGAATCAGAGTTTGATTATTTGTTACATTGTATTTTTTTTTCATTTGGTCCAGTTGGTTTCACATTGCCACAGTGTTAATACAAGTCATTTGTTTATTGGAGAAAATTCTCACGTTAAATCCATGTATGATTATCAAGAAGCATAACTTGCGTGTCCCAAACATCATATTACTTTCGCTTTGGTCATCCATCAACATGCGGGAGGCTATATTCAGTAGCCTATATTGGTTGGACTCCCTGACCATCAATACACAGACTCCCGATGTTGTGTCTCAAAGTGACCGTCTCTTCTGATCTGCATGGGATGCGCTCATAAACGCATTGCTACACACATAATATTTCAGTGATGTCAAGTTATGCTACTGTGTACATTTAATCAAATGCTCGCAGTCAAACAACCAATAATACTGCACGCTTCTGGTTCTTTTCCTGTGTTTGGTCCAGACTGCATTCTCACCTGCAGAGAACCGCACCAGGGTATGGATGGAATCAGACTGCAGCGTTTTTGAGCGAACCGCGCTGCATTGTTTCGTGTGCTGCCGAGTGCGGATAGAGTGTTCACACCAGTCCAAATGAACAGAACTAAGAGGGAAAACCGCTCCAAACAATTTGGTGTGAAAGCCCCCAAAGTATATATCAGTGTGTCTCACCAGGAGAGTTCATAGGCAGACAGATGAGAGACTTGTTATTGTGAGACGGACCGCCACTGGTGCTGGCCACATCTTACCACCATTCACCACATACTCACACCTTTACGTACCACATTCGTCTTGATGGCTGGAGGAAAGAGAGAGAGAGAGAGAGAGAGAGAGAGAGAGAGAGAGAGAGAGAGAGAGAGAGAGAGAGAGAGAGAGAGAGAGAGAGAGCGAGAGAGGGGGAGAGAGAGGGAGAGAGAGAGAGAGACAGACACTGCTTTTGGACTGTACTCTTAATAGATGTAATTCTAATTCCAGTTGGTCAGTTCCAGTTTTATCCTGATCCATAGAGCCACAGCTTAAAAACAGAGAATATTAGAAACAGACCATCTTGGATCCATGACACTGTATGATCTAAATCCAATATGACGCCAAGTTCTGTAGAATAACCTTTTCCAAACAACTGTGATCCACCAACTTTTTTGACCTGAGTGGTTGAGTTCTTACTGAGAATTCACTTTAGGGGAAGCGGAAGTCAGGCCATAATAAATTACTAGTGGGATACTAAATTAAGGCAACTTACTAGCAACATCGGAACCGGCTCCCACTTCACTCACTCCCAGACAGGCCACTTTGTCTCCCGTTATGGAGGGCAGCAGAAACTCCTTCTTCAGCTCTTCAGAGCCAAACCTACAGTACCACAACACACAGAGACAGTGGTGTTGAAGAGCTGTTCAAGTAGCTGTTCCGGTATACTTCCAGTCACTGCTCTAACGCAGTAGCTCACAAACTACCTTCAACTTCTTCAAACTGCACGTGGAGACATACAAATGGAATTCATTAGTTTATCTTAGTATAAAGCGGGCTTAATTGCCAAAATCTCACACTATCCCTTTAAGCTTATTTTGCTATGTACAATGAATAGCTGATTGACTCATCCTGAATAACATGATCTATGTATTTAAATCTCTGTATTAGAATACTTCTAGAAGTCACTGAGCCCTAGTTTTGGATTGTTATTGTTGCATGTTGAAACTCAGATGACTAGGTGGTCTATAATAGTGTCTTCAAAAAAGCTTGACTTTATACATGTTTATGTGTGTGTAATAAACAGAGGCTAATTACCATAGAGATTAAAATAAACATTCTTCATTGGCTCATAAAGAAAATAGCATGCCTATGTGCCAGATGGGTGCAGTATATACCTTACCTAGCCAGGGCAGGTGTGGCCATATCAGTCTGGACTCCGATGGCCATGGGGATGCCTCCACAGCGGATGTTACCCAGCTCCTCTGACACGGCAATACTGTAGCTGAAGTCCAGGCCTAGGCCTCCATACTCTGCACAGTACACATAAACACAAACACCCTCTTATAGGAATAGTTCACCCAGGATACATAACATACAAACTCCCTCTTAAAGGGATCGTTCACACACATTACAAAATACACATTTGTTTTCTTTACCCTGTAAGCAGTCTATGGACATCGTAAGACAGCAAGCCATGTTTTTAGTTCACCGAGCCACTATCTCCAAATGCTAACTTTTTAGCATTTGCGGCATAAATCCAATGCTAAATTTGCATTTTTCGCGCTTCATGCCCAAATCACTTTAAAGTAACTTAATTGCACTATGCAAACAATTAAATATACTTTAGCATATCCTAGTAACCTGGGTGATCGGCAACCTAATAAGCAAGGCTTGGAATGTATTTAAATGTGAATGTATTCAATGAAAGTAGCTGTAAAGCTACGTAGAAAATAGAATACATGTTTTTCTTGAAAAGTATAAGATCATTGGTGTATCATGACAGTTATGCAAATTGCCCATACAGGTAAGACATCAGGGCTTTAAAGATTCTGACCAAATTCACATTCACATCACTATGTGAGTTATAGATCTGTCATTGTCATTGAAGGCAAGTCTAAGAAGCGGTTGATCTGTTCTATGTATGCTTTTTCTATGCTTCCCGTTCTTAAGTTACATTTTTTTGTCTTTTACCTTCGGTTTTGTACACCAGCTTCAAACTGCCGAAAAAACAATATTTTTAGTTATCGAAAATATATTTAATAGCGGTTTAGATGGTACAATGATCCTCTACACTATACATTGCTTGTTTTGTCACTTAAACGGAAATTAGGCAAACTATTTTAATTTTAGCAACCAGGAAATGGCAGAGCGATTTCTGCACATTGCACCTTTAATAACACAGTGTTAAACCATCTAACTGTCAGTTATCTCGCAGAGGGAACTCCACACCGCCCCCTTTCTTTTCTCTTCAATATCTGTTACCACAGCTTGAAATGAGTGGGCACTTTCCACACAAGACAGAGAGCGCTGAAGGCCAACTAGCAATCTTTTAAATGTTCAGTAAAGTTAATCTATGTTAATGCACCCATTTTATGTTTCAATAGAGAATTTCTCTGCAGTTCTGATCTCATGCCCATATATTTGTCAAGCTATCTGAACAAAATGCTTTAATGTAAAAAGAGAAAAACAATATCAAATTGGCCAATTTACATGAATCAACTAGCTCTAATCTGCCAAATGGAACCAGACAGTAATTCAATGGGAAAATGACAACAGTCTGACACCTCTGTCAGATTTCATAACATCACAAACCCCCAACAAAACATCAGACGCGAGAAAAAAAAGACATAAACAGACACTAATGATGACGAATAACTACAAGAACATTTTGACACCAGAGAGTTTTATCCTCTCCTCTCCAGCCAGAATGGTCAGATTCACCTGCCAAATGTCTTTCATGTTGCAGCCAGGGGAAAGCTGTTTGGAGATAAATGTGTGACAGGCCTGGAACCCCGTTGAGGATAATATTGACAGCCGGAAATGCAGAAGGTTCGACAGAGTTTTAGCAAAATAGCTGGGCGTGGTAGTGGAGCAACGGAAAGCAAACAATGTCAGCCGTAGATATCCCTTACATGTGTGTCGTGACAGGAAGGGATTCCACTATAGCACAACAATGACCCACTTACAACAAACAACAACTTTGAAGGTATACATAAGGACTACATAACTGCATTATAAAGCCCCTCTTCAGCAAAATGAGCAGTAATAATGTTAGAGTGGCGTTACAGAGATCCAACCGTTTAATTGGCAGCGACTCCAGAGTGTTCCCATGACTTCCAATGAGAATGCTATAGTACGTAAATTAGAATCCCAAAAAGTAAGTGTGCTCAAAATCACTTCATTTAGGATAAGAATAACGAGTTACCGGTAGAGTATGTGTAATATTATTATATTATTACTAAGTGGCTGAGAGAGAGAGTAGAGGGCACTGAGGAGGCTAAAGTCAGGGTAACATAACATTGGACCATCATAACAGAACTATCAGAAAAATTCTGGTCAGTGGAAAACCCAGCCGTGTTGCCAAGCCTCGTCAGTCTGGTGAGAGACGGGCCAATGTCAGAGGCTGAATTTTGGATCCCACTGTCCTGTCTGAGGGTGGAATAACATCACGAACGAACGCACGCACACATGCATGCACGCACGCACGCACACACACACACACACACACACACACACACACACACACACACACACACACACACACACACACACACACACACACACACACAGGGAGGGAGGGAGGGAGGGAGGGAGGGAGGGAGGGAGGGAGAGGTCATCCATGCTATGCTCCCCGTTGACTGTGCAACACTTCCTGTTCTGGTTCTAGTGTTTCACTGTTATCCCGCCTTTCCTTATGTCCTTATGGAAGAAAATGTATCTTATGAAATGTGAAGGTTGGCTTTGTGCTTCCAAACTTGGATATCATTTGTAAAAACTAGAGTGGGCCGTGCCCGCTGGATAGATTAGTAGTCGAAATGTGATTGTTTCATACGTTGATACTATCTGCCAAGGTTTTGTTTTGTACTGTATTACAGCTTCAAGAGATGTTCCAAGAAATTAAAAGCTTTGAAATAGTTGGAGCTACTCTAAGGTCGGAGCTTGCCAGCTTGGTATTGCCTTTGAGCCCTAGAACTCTCATTCCATTGGGTGACTCCCAGAGTAGTAACACTCCACATTCTCACCACAGTCATGTTTGCATTCCAAATGACTCCTGCAATCCACGTCCCTCATGGTTCTCAGCTAAGTCTTTGCCGTCATCTGAAGATAAGGATGTGTCATCTGTATTTGACATTTTAAATCCCTCAGTGGCTATCTCTTCTGTGAAAACCATTCCCAGTCTACCTGGTATTTCTCCATCCCAGCAGTGCAAGGCTAAGCCTCCTAGTCAGTGCTAAGCCTCCTAGTCCTCTTCCATTCCAATCAATCTAACCAGACTCATAACAGCACACTTTGAGAGCTTAGCGCTTTAATACATGTTTTAGCATAGAGAAGCTTTATATTGGGGACAGACCTGATCTCTATTGTACAAGCATTCAGGGTAACACAGAAGGTACTACTAACTATTTAGAGTTAGAGTAGATCAGGCGATACATACCAGACAAATGTCTGGAGGCACATTTCGGGAGACCAACATTTTACAATTTAGTATTCTGAGGAAAACTACAGAGATAAAACTGACAAAACACGTAGGCTATAGTGTTTTGGCATTCTTACCTTTTAAATAATCTAAAATTTAAAATATATTTTGATTTGTTAAAACGCTTTTTTGGTTACTACATGATTCCATATGTGTTATTTCATAGTTTTGATGTCTTATTATTATTCTACAATGTAGAACATAGTCTAAATAAAGAGAAAGCCTTGAATGAGTAGGTGTGTCAAAATTTTTGACTGGTACTGTATAGCTACAATAATAGCACAAATAGGCCTAACAGTGGTATCGCTTATCCCTATTAGTGCCACATTTGGGCTATTAGCAATATGTGTCTCATCTCATCAGTGTCTCTTACAGTGTAGGCTAAACCACAAAGGGGATATCTAATATACTATCTGGTAATATAGTGTGTCTCGGACAGCCTTCCTAGTCCCCATTCTTTCTAATCCAGCTGTTAATGCTGAAGGGCTTTGTAGTCAATACTCTCCTCTGACCTAGCTAGATTTATGAGCCAATTTCCCCGCAGGGCCCACGACCTATGACACCCACTCCACTGCATTACTCTCTTTGTTAAAGAAGTAGATAGACTTCAAAATCAACGTTTGTTAGATGTTTTGACATCTAGTGCGACTAATGCCGAGATGAGTTCTCGTTTCTATTAATTTGGTGTATTATATACTGTATTTGGATCGAGATTGGTTTGTGGTGAGACTTGAACCAATCTCGCCCACTTATGAGGTCTGAAAACATCTGGCAAAACTACATCTTGGAATGAATCATCACTTTAAATCCTCAAACTTCTAATACATATCATATACACTGAACAAAATTATAAACGCAAAATCCCAGAAAAGTTCCATTTGCACAAAAAGCTTATTTCTCTCAAATGTTATGCACAAATTTGTTTACATCCCTGTTAGTTAGCATTTTTCCTTTGTCAAGATAATCCACCCCCCTGACAGGTGTGGCATATCAAGAAGCTGATTAATCAGCATGATCATTAAACAGTTGCTCCTTGTGCTGGGAACAATAAAAGGCCACTCTAAAATGCGCAGTTTTGTCACACAACACAATGCCACAGATGTTTCAAGTTTTGAGGGAGCGTGCAATTGGCATGCTGACTGCAGGAATGTCCACCAGAGCTGTTGCCAGAGAATTTAATGTTAATTTCTCTACCATAAGCTGCCTCCAATGTCGTTTTAGAGAATTTGGCAGTACGTCCAACCGTCCTCACAACCGCAGACCACGTGTAACCACGCCAGTCCAGGACCTCCACATCCGGCTTCTTCACCTGCGGGATCGTCTGAGAGATTGGGTGGTTGGGTGCTGAGGATACATTTCTGTCTGTAATAAAGCCAATTTGTGGGGAAAACAAACTCATTCTGATTGGCTGGGCGTGGCTCCCCAGTGGGTGGGCCTGGCTGCCAAGTGGGTGGGCCTGGCTGCCAAGTGGGTGGGCCTATGCCCTCCAAGGCCCACCCATAGCCGCATCCCTGCCCAGTCATTTAATATCCATAGATTTGGGCCTAATGAATGCATTTTAATTGACTGATTTCCTTATGTGAACTGTAACTCAGTATCTTTGAAACTAAAATATTTGAAATGGTTGCTTATTGCGTTTATATTTGTGTTCAGTATGCATACAAATTTGAATCAAAGTTGTCCCAACAGTCTCATCTTTTTTTCTCAGTGACACTGCAGGCGGTAGAGGACAGCATCTGGAATGGAGATGCGACTGACAGCTGTTGTGGGATGTGACTACACACATTCACAGTTGGAAAATATATACACTATATATATACCACAATATGGCAGTTTCTCACTTCCACATATTCATTGGAGTGGGCCAAAGCCAGAATTACATGCTAAGCACTCCTTAAAGCTGTAATGTGTATATTTTTGGGTGACCTGACCAAATTCACATAGAAATGGGAGATGTAGATCTGTTCTATGTGTGTTATTTCTATTTTTCCTTTGGTGTCTTTTACTTTTGATTTTGTACACCAGCTTCAAACAGCTGAAAATATTTTGGGTTATGGAAAATATATTTCACAGCGGTTTAGATGGTACAACGACTCTATACTTGCTTGTTTTGTCACATAAACTGAAATTAGGCGAACTATTACATTTTTTTGAAAATGTGGGAAATAGCAGAGAGATCTCTGCATAGTGCACCTTTAACTTTTCTTATGAAAATGAAGAGTAATCTTTGGCCTATTTCATCTTGAGTCTGGTATGGAATGAAATAATTACTAAACTTAATTTTCTCATGCTAGACCTTGAGAGCTTCTTTTGTTGACTTCTGATGAAGAGCAGTGCACAGTTTGACACATCGGGCACTCAGGGTTCTATGAGGATCCCATTATCGCTTGCTACTGCTCTATCTATCTAGACCCTTTCACGGGGAATGATGCTTCACCATACAGAAGCACAATAGACTTCCATTGCTCCTTGTCTCACTCCGATTCAGGTGATTGTTCATGAAAACACTAAATTAATTAAACCATCTACGTAGTCTGAAATGACTCATCCTCTTCTCTTCAAAGGGAAGTGCATTTAACTGACAACATTTTTTAAGGAACGAGACGGTGAAATAGGTTAAGCATAATTTTCCATAAATTAATCAGAATCAGGCAAAGAAATATCTCAGAACTCAGAAAAAAGTTTAATGAGTAATTACAGGAGAAGAGGAAATAATTTGGAGAAAAAAGGGAAGTGTGTAGTTTGTACCAACTGGTTTGTTGACACCCAAAAACCCGGCTTTTCCAAGGAGTTTGAAGACTTGGGCAATGCTACCCATTGGTCCACATAGGGGTTGATCTCCTGGTCGATGATTTATGACACCGACAAGGTAAGAGGGAAAGGTGATATACAGTACACATGGACATGGAATTGTGCAACATTTCCCCATTATAATTTTCAAAATGATTCAAGCTCTGTCATTGGTTGTTGATCATTGCTAGGTAACCATTTTCAGGTCTTGCCATAGATTTTCATGTAGATTTAAGTAAAAACTGTAACTTGGCAACGCAGGAACATTCACTTTCTTCTTGGTAAGCAACTCCAGTGTAGATTTTACCTTATGTTTTAGGTTATTGTCCTGCTGAAAGGTGAATTCATCTCCCAGTGTCTGGTGGAAAGCAGACTGAACCAGGTTTCCTCTAGGATTTTCACTGTGCTTAGCTCCATTCTGTTTCTTATTTATAATGAAAAACTCTCCAGTCCTTAATGATTACAAGCATACCCATAACATGTTGCAGCCACCACTATGCTTGAAAATATGGAGAGTTGTACTCAGTAATGTGATCTATTGGATTTGCCCCAAACATAACACTTTGTATTCAGGACAAAAAGGGAATAGCTTAGCTACATTGTTTTGCAGTATTACTTTAGTGCCGTGTTGCAAACAAGATGCATGTTTTGGAATATTTGTATTCTTTACAGGCTTCCTTCTTTTCACTCTGTCATTTAGGTTACTATTGTGGAGTAGCTACAATGTTGTTGATCCATCCCCAGTTTTCTCCTATCACAGCCATTAAACTCTGTAACTGTTTTGTGTGTGCTACTCCCTACATATTTATTACAGTCAGGTGAATAAAATACCATTCAAAATATGAATAGGCTTTTTCTCCACTGTCAACAAGTCTTTATGAAATATTGCAGTTTCACAAGACTGAACACTCCCGTTCTTGTGCGGTATATAGGGAATATGGTGCTACTTGGGATGTAACCCAGGAACAATTTTGATTTGTTCTTCCAAATAGTCTTCAGCTGGAAAATCACTTAAAAAGATACTATCAATATCCCACATTTCTCTGGTAACTCAACAGCTTCTTAGGGGAAGATGATTTGCCTACATGCTAAGATGCTGACCTCATTGGCAATGACAAACAACATGATGAGATGGATGGTGTTCTTTCTCCAAGGTGCATAAAGTACAGTACAAAAACAAGAGATTTGAGCCTTAAAGTATAACTATTATAAGCTTTAAGTGTTGATCCTATCTGCATTTAATTTACAATGCGTGAATGGTGTCAACAAGCCACCTGAAACTCAGGTTGAAAATGGACGTTTTGCTTCGTCTAGATCCTCACACGTCCTCATACAAATAGGTGTCCATTTGGGGGGAAAGGTTCTAAACAATGAATACTACCTTCGCAAAATAGCTCGAGGTTACACAATTACCTGTGCTTCCTCCTAATTCTATTACAGTAGTTAGTATAGAGAACACATTGTTTAAATGCACTGTCACTTTTAATGTCCAAAAGAGTCAACAGACCCTTGACAAACCCATCTATCAATATGCTTTCAAGCATTGCTGTGTGGTAGAGAAAATTAAAAGCAATTAAAACCACCATAATTATGAAGTTAATGGGGGAAAATTACAAAATGTAGTCTAATGTAACTTCCTTCAGTGCATAAGCTACTGTCAGGTGTCATGAGTCACTCTTCATAATGGAGTTTGTAATACAATCTTAAAATTCAGTCTTATTCAATTTGATTAAGTTCATAATCAAAGGACAGCACAGGATCTGGCTTTCTGTGTGTGTTGGAAGGCATTTCAAGACAAATAAAAAACCTGTCAAGTGGTAAATGCACACCAAAAAGTTATTTCCAGATTTCCGAAAGATTGCGCAAGATGAAATACTTGGGCCCTATAAAGACTGTTACATTTTTTGCCTGATTCCATTTAGTTTTTCCCCAAATACAGCTTCCTCCATTTAGTTTTTCCCCAAATACAGCTTCCTCCATTTAGTTTTTCCCCAAATACAGCTTCCTCCATTTAGTTTTTCCCCAAATACAGCTTCCTCCATTTAGTTTTTCCCCAAATACAGCTTCCTCCATTTAGTTTTTCCCGGTTAAAAAAAATGCCCAATTTTTTCAGGTTTTTACTCTCTAAATCACACTTCTTTAATAGAAAAACAACTATGTTTGGACGTTCTAAGAACACAATAATGCTTCAAATATTGCAGTTTCACAAGACTGCAGATAGAGACAGGTTAAGTCTCTGACCATCTAACCTAGCTCCACCAAACCCAATCCAAATTCTTGTCATTCCTGAAAAATAGAGCAACAATCATATAGTTTGAGAATTGCAAGCCTATGTTTGCATCTAACAATGTTAGCCAAACATAAAATCTAATTTCCCAATGAAGTCACCCTAATACTAACTGTACCAGTTGGAGTATACCAGCTACATGGACATACAATACAGATATTTGTGCAGGCATTGAGTAGCATGAGATGGAAGCGGTTCACAACATTAGTCCCTCCAAATAGAGCGACAATAATATATTTGCATCATGAATTAAGACTTTTCTTAGGGAGTGAAGGGATGAGGAGTGGAACACTCCTGTTCTTGAGAAATGGGAGCTCCAACAGAGCCTTGGTACCACGGATCCCTCCCAAATGGCACCATATTCCCTACATGGGGCGGCAGGGTAGCCTAATGGTTAGCGCGTTGGACTAGTAACCACAAGGTTGCAAGTTCAAACCCCCGAGCTGACAAATCTGTCGTTCTGCCCCTGAACAGGCAGTTAACCCACTAGGCCGTCATTGAAAATAAGAATTTGTTCTTAACTGACTTGCCTAGTTAAATAAAGGTAAAAAAAAACATAGTGCACTATTCTTGACTAGGTCCCATGTCAACAGTATGTAACCCAGGAACAATTTTGATTTGTTCTTCCAAATCGTCTTCAGCTAGAAAATCACTTTTTACTCTCTAAATCACACTTCTTTAATAGAAAAACAACTATTTTTGGACTTTCTAAGAACACAATAATGCTTAAATCACATCAGGAGACCACTTTTGAGGTCTGAGAAAAATATAATAAATGTAGATTTTTGGGTGTAGTTTACCACTCAGACCTGGGCAGTTCCAGTCCTCGGGGGCCTGATTGGTGTCACACTTTTTCCCCATCATCCCTAGCAAACACAGCTTATTTTAAATAATTGCATTTTTAACTGAAGATCATGATTAGTTCATTATTGGAGGCAGGTGTGTTAGCTGGGGCAAAAGTGTGACACCAATCAAGCCCCCTAGAGTTGTCCAGGCCTGCTAATTGAAGCACACACCTACTGTAGCAAGAGGCTGTTGTTTAGCTGTGTTTTTGTAGCGCACATGTGATGTCAGACTTTGCAAAACAAAGAATTTGCAAAACAAAGAATTTGCAAAACAAAGAATTTGCAAAACAAATTACATCCTGAAGTTTGTAGTTAACATTTAAAGGTGCACTATGCAGAAATCGCTCTGCCATTTCCTGGTTACTAAAATTATAATAGTTAACCTAATTTCAGTTTATGTGACAAAACAAGCAAGTATAGTTTAGAGATTCATTGTACCTTCTGAACCTTTGTGACATATATTTTCCATAAACCAAAATATTATATTTTCAGCTGTTTGAAGCTGGTGTACAAAACCAAAAGTAAAAGATGCAAAAACTAAACTTGAGAATGAGAAGCATAGAAATAGCACACATTGACCAGATTTACCACTTCTTAGACTTGCTTTCAATGAGAATGACAGATCTATAACTCACATTTCCAGGTGAATTTGGTCAGGTCGCCCAAAATGAGACATATTGCAGCTTTAATTGAGAATGTTTTTGAGGAAGCCTTTCCATCTACCAGAAGACTGTTTTCATTAGCTAGCATAATCGCTAACAGCTACACAAAGTGGTAGATGCGTGCACCGCACACACATGGACAGGGACATTCCTCTTAAGAAAGTTGCAGAAAATACGAATCCCTGATGCATTCTGTTCATATACGATCAATTTGGGCAAATTAATTCATTTGAAATACATTTACTTGATTCCCTAGTATGCTCAATACATTTTTGAATATTGGTGAATTCCGTTTTAATGTCAGAATTCTGTTTTAATGTCTGAATTCCGTTTTAATGTCTGAATTCCGTTTTAATGTCTGAATTCCATTTTAATGTCTGAATTCCGTTTTAATGTCTGAATTCCGTGATTCCGTCCAAGTTCTGCACACCACTTATTTTATAAGACCATAGGATCTGAACTTCTTATTTTCCAACATAGACAGTAACGGCTCCTCTACCAGCCAAAAAAACAAATGTGTATAACCTATGAGAACAGGACAACCAGATTTACACATTTTCTTTCTGGACTTCAGAACAATAACACTAAACACATTCCACTCACTTCAGAGGACTGCATGAGTTATAAACCTGTCAGATATAAAACACAGCATAGGCTACAAACAGCAGCTATGAGCAGAGTACTGGTACCCCTCTTCCTCTGCAATAAATGCTTCATTTCCCAAAGTTCAAATCCTCAGGAAGGCAAATGGGAGGATCTGCTAGGTCTTGGAAAGGGAAATGTTTATCTTTACTGGGACCCTAAATCATATACAGTGTATTCGGAAAGTATTCAGACCCCTTGACTTTTTCCACATTTTGTTACGTTACAGCTTTATTCTAAAATGGATTAAATAGTTGTTTTTTTCTCATCAATCTACACACAATACCCCAGGTTGGAAAAAAAGGAAATATCACATTTAAATAAGTATTTAGACCCTTTACTCAGTACTTTGTTGAAGCACATGTGGCAGTGATTACAGCCTTGAGTCTTCTTGGGTATGACTCTATAAGCTTGGCACACCTGTATTTGGGGATTTTCTCCCATTCTTCTCTGCAGATCCTCTCAAGCTCTGTCAGGTTGGATGGGGAGCGTTGCTGCACAGCTATTTTCTGGTCTACCCAGAGGTGTTCGCTCAGGTTCAAATCCGGGCTCTGGCTGGGTCACTCAAGGACATTCAGAGACTTGTCCAGAAGCCACTCCTGCATTGTCTTGGCTGTGTGCTTAGGGTCGTTGTCCTGTTGGAAGGTGAACCTTCGCCCCAGTCTGTGGTCCTGAGCGCTCTGGAGCAGGTTTTCATCGAGGATCTCTCTGTACTTTGCTCTGCTCATCTTTCCCTTGATCCTGACTAGTCTTCCAGTCCCTGCCGCTGAAAAATATCTACACAGCATGCTGCCACCACCATATTTCACCGTAGGGATGGTGCCAGGTTTCCTCCAGACGTGACGCTTAACATTCAGGCCTAAGAGTTCAATCTTGGGTTCATCAGACCAGAGAATCTTGTTTCTCATGGTCTGAGAGTCCTATAAGTGCATTTTGGCAAACTCCAAGTGGGCTGTCATGTGCCTTTTACTGAGGAGTGGCCTCCATCTGACCACATAAAGGTCTAATTGGTGGAGTGCTGCAGAGATGGTTGTCCTTCTGGAAGGTTCTCCCATCTCCACAGAGGAACTCTGCAGCTCTGTCAGAGTGACCATTGGGTTCTTGGACACCTCCCTGACCAAGCCCCTTCTCCCCCGATTGCTCAGTTTGGTCAGGCGGCCAGCTCTAGGAAGAGTCTTGGTGGTTCCAAGCTTCTTCCATTTAAGAATGATGGAGGCGGGCCTCCTGAGTGGCACAGTGGATTAAGGCACTGCATCGCAGTGCTAGCTGTGCCTCTAGAGATCCTGGTTCAAGTCCAGGCTCTGTCGCAGCCGGCCGTGACTGGGAGACCCACGGGGCGGCACACAATCGGCCCAGCGTCGTCCGGGTTAGGGAGGGCTTGGCCGGCAGGGATGCTCTTATCTCATCGCACACCTGCGATTCCTGTGGTGGGCCGGGAACAATGGACACGGTCGCAGGTGCACAGTGTTTTCTCTGACACATTGGTGCGGCTGGCTTCCGGGTTAAGCAGGCATTGTGTCAAGAAGCAGTGCGGCTTGGCTGGTTTGTGTTTCGTAGGATGTATGTGTCTCGACCTTCGATCTCTACCGAGTCCGTACGGGAGTGGCAGCGATGGGTCAAGACTGTATCTACCAATTGGATACCATGAAATTGGAGAGAAAAAGGGGTAAAGGAATGATGTGTTTTTGGGGACCTTCAAAGCTGCAGAATTTTTTTGGTACCCTTCCCCTCTCTACGGACAATTCCTTCGACCTCATGGCTTGGTTTTTTCTCTGACATGCACTGTCAGATGTGGGGCCTTATATAGACAGGTGTGCCTTTCCAAATCATGTCCAATCAATTGAATTTACCACAGATTGACTCCAATCAAATCTCAAGGATGATCAATGGAAACAGGATGCACCTGAGCTCAATTTCGAGTCTCAAAGCAAAGGGTCTGAAAACTTACGTAAATAAGGTTGTTTTTTCTAAAAACCTGTTTTTGCTTTGTCATTATGGTGCATTGTGTGTAAATTGTTGAGGCACATTTTCTTATTTAATCTATTTTAGAAAAAGGCTTTAATGTAACAAAATAGGGAAAAGTCAAGGGGTCTGAATACTTTCTCAATGCACTGTACAAAGGTTATTGTTAACTTGTAGTGTTGCATACCAGAACAATTTCACACCGCAGAGCTGTGAATTGTGAGTCGGGGTCAAGAGCACTGTCAAGAACACTACTTTCCCCTGACACGGTTGTGTTTCAAACCTAGCTGTAACATCTGAGCACTTTCACAGTAACAGAATGAAGTTGAGACTCAGAATGTTAACTTTAAAATGTATGTCAAACAAAAACCAATGATTGAAAATTAAAACAAACATTATAACTTTATGCACAAGGACTACTTTTAAAAATGTCCACTTTGGTACCAGAATGACAGCACAAACAGCACTAACACGAAACCCAAACCGGCTGTGCGCGTGCGCCATCGTGAGCTATCGTGCATACATTTATTTTGTCCCCCTACACCAAACGCGATCACGACACGCAGGTTAAAATATCAAAACAAACTCTTAAACAATTACATTAATTTGGGGACAGGTCGAAAAGCATTCAACATGTATGGCAATTTAGCTAGTTAGCTTGCACTTGCTAGCAAATTTGTCCTATTTAGCTAGCTTGCTGTTGCTAGCTAATTTGTCCTGGGATATAAACATTGAGTTGTTATTTTACTTGAAATGCACAAGGTCCTCTACTCCAATTAATCCACACATCTACGACAATTAATCCATACATAAAACGGCCAACCGAATCGTTTCTAGTCATCTCTCCTCCTTTCAGGCTTTTTCATCTTTGAACTTATATGGTGATTGGCATCTAAACTTTCATAGTATTACCACGACGACTGGCAAAACAGTTTGTCTTTCAATCACCCACATGGGCATAACCCATGAGAAGATGACACGTGGGTACCTGCTTCTATACACCAATTAGGAGATGGGAGAGGCAGGACTTTCAGTGCGATCTGCGTCAGAAATAGAAAGGAGTTCTATTTTAGCCCTTGGCATCGCAGACGCTCGTTGGCACACGCGAGCAGTGTGGGTGCAATAATTGAATAACATGGATTTCTAAATGTATTTTGCGATGCTCACGCACACGACTTGTCCGGTCTGGTCAGCATGTTAGCATCGCAGACCGTCATTATTTTACCTTATTTTGCATCTGCACTGTTCTTCAAGTCAATGTATTTTTGTCAAATCTTCTGTGGACATTGTTCAAAGTAGTCCTTGTGCATAGAGCGGTATGGTTTGTTAAACTTTGCAATAATTGTTTTTTGTTTGACGTACATTTTAATGTGAAAGTGGAATTGCCTATCACTTGAGGAAGAAGTAAGCAGAAGAAGTATACTACAGTTCAACATTTTGATTAAACGGAATTTCCCCCGAAATCTTGATATGTCAAACAAAATAACATAGGCTAGGTATGATTGAGCTGAGGTTTTGGAATTGAGTAAACTCAGAAGTTCTACTTTACTCTAAAATGAAGTGAGGTTAGAACATTCTGGTGGGATAGGTCTGAATCACTCTGATTGGATATGCAATGTGATTATGACATTGTAGTCACTCAACAATTTCTCGTAACCCTTTTGTGTGCCATTACCAAGTTTACAATGCACGGAACCTTAAACTGTATTCTTTTAATAAACGGAAGTTCCTATATTCCCCACTGGTGTGTTGTATTCATATTGTTCCTAATTTCCTTTTTGCTTTAATATCCTTCCTATTCTTTCGCATGTCTGTTTATTTTCAACCTCCCTGCATCCTTTGGGGTTTGAGTCACACAAAAAATGTATTCCATTTACCGCTCAGTCTTTGTTTGTTTCTTTTTATAGGGTCTCTGTTTGTAGTTTGAGATTGTTGCCCCCGGTGACTGTCTAGTCTAGCAATATGTAGCCTTGAAGAGCTGCAGGTAGCCTACTGTAGGGTTTAGCTTATGCCTTGCTCCAACTAGGTACAGTATCCCACACCTGCCTCGTCATTTAAAGAGTCACAAATGATAAACATGAATGATTGGCAGGATTCCACTTACTGGTCTCTCAGGTCTAAAGCTAAAAGTGTGGGCTCTATAACCAGAGAAGCAGAGGTGAAGCGAGAGGGTCTGCCCAAAATCTGTCCACAAAAATAGGACCACGCAGTGGAGGTCAATGTGTGTTTAATTTTGTTTACAAAAAATGTAATTGCTAATATGCTATGTCAGGCTTATTTGATCGAATAGAACATGATGCTTATTTGATCTAATTTAAGTTTCCTAATGGTTGGGCTCTCTTCTCCTCCCGGCTGCCCTCCATCTTTGAGGACATGTATTTCCATTGTTAGAGCGGTCACTCGACTATCTTGTCAATAATAGATCATCTTTGCTATAACTCAAACACCTCAGTACCTGTGGCACTCCAGGACCAGGGTTGCTTACAATAAGCCTGATTAATATGAAGAGCATGTTTATCAAGCAGATTATTGCTATACTGTTTTCTCTTTCTCAGGGAGTAAATTACAGGTAATTTGCTAGTTGTTCATTAATTATATGGGCAGTAACGACTGCATTAACAAAATATCAATATCAAATTGATGATGTAGAATGTTACCATCGTGCAAAGGTATCACTTCAAGTTCAAGACAGACATCACGTGACAGCCAGTAGATATTTTTTTCTCCCACAAGGCTGTAGCAAAACAATGTGAGGCTTTTGCAGTTCTGTTAAGGTTGAGAAGCTTGTAATATTGGGAAATATTGTCGTAGGGCATAACTGGAACGTTATTCATACAATACGAATAGAACCTGACTCGTTTCTATCAACATAAAAAAAAACGTCATGTTTATGGACAGCTCGAGCTGAATTAGCCTTTATGCTAGTGACCTTTCATCTACTTTCACGTTATGTAGTGTTACTATCATTTGCGAGTTATATCACAAATATTCATATCCACGAAAGCTGTATTAGTTCACTTTCTTTGTGAGATTTAATCATGATTTATCTATTCTGTTTCATTGTTGTCATGCTATGCTCTGATAGCTAGTTAGGATAGCACTCGTTCATAGCTTTTGAGAGACACCTTTCGTGCTAAATATTCTAGTCTATAGTCTTTAAATGATCAGCCGTTGTCTGTGAACCACTGGCGGCTTTGGATTTAGATGACACATTTCCAATCAGCTTTCTTGTACTGCTAATCAAGGTTAATTTGTAGAAATGACGGCCACCTGCCAAGTTCAGTCGCAGAGCTCCGTCAATCAGCCATTTCTGTACAAGTGACAGTTGTGTGTGCGTCTAGGATTCGCTCATGCGCAATGGTCATGTCAGGTATCATTGCAGTTGGCATAGGTCATGACTGGCAAAGTATCAAGGCGTAGTGTACCAAGGGTGAACTTTATAATGGCAGGTGGTGACTAAAACATACTTGCTGCTTATTTTCCCTTTGACATTTTTCCATTGAAAAAGCACTTGAAAAAACAAACAATGGATAAGTTTGAATGTTTGCTTTAGCGTTATCTGTGCTACAAGCTGTCTGTCTCAGTACCATCTTTCAATAATTCACATTAGCCTATCCCTTTACAACATACAGTACCAGTGAAAAGTGTGGACACACCTACTCATTACAGGATTTTTCTTTATCTTTACTATTTTCTACATTGTAGAATAATAGTGATGCCATTAAAACTCTGAAATAACACATGGAATCATGTAGTAACCAAAAAAGATTATTCAAAGTAGCCACCCTTTGCCTTGATGACAACTTTGCACACTCTTGGAATTCTCTCAACCAGCTTCATGAGGTAGTTACCTGGAATGCATTTCGATTAACAGTGCCTTGTTTAAAGTTAATTTGTGGCATTTCTTTCCTTAATGAGTTTGAGACAATCAGTTGTGTTGTGACAAGGTAGGGTTGGTACACTGAAGATAGCCCTATTTGGTAAAAGACCAGGTCCATATTCTGGCAAGAACAGCTCAAATAAGCAAAGAGAAACAACAGTCCATCATTGCTTTATGACATGAAGCTCAGTAAATCCGTAATATTTCAAGAACTTTTCAAGTTTCTTCAAGTGCAGTCGCAAAAACCATCAAGCGCTATGATGAAACTGGCTCTCATGAGGACCGCCACAGGAAAGGAAGACCCAGAGCTACCTCTTCTGCAGAGGATACGCTCATTAGAGTTACCAGCCTCAGAAATTGCAGCCCAAATAAATGCTTCACAGAGTTCAAGTAACAGACACATCTCAACATCAACTGTTCAGAGGAGACTGAATCAGGCCTTCATGCTTGAATTGCTGCAAAGGAACCACTACTTAAGGACACCAATAATAAGAAGAGACTTGCTTGGGCCAAGAAGCAATGGACATTAGATTAGTGGAAATCTGTCCTTTGGTCTGATGAGTCCAAATTTGAGATTTTTGGTTCCAACCACCGTGTCTTTGTGTGAGACACAGAGTAGGTAGGGATGAGCTCTGCCTGTGTGGTTCCCACTGTGAAGTATGGAGGAGGAGGTGTGATGATGTAGGGGTGCTTTACTGGTAACACTGTCTGTGATTTATTTAGAATTCAAGACACACTTAACCATCATGGCTACCACAGCATTCTGCAGCGATACGCCATCCCATCTGGTTTGCGCTTAGTGGGGCCATCATTTGTTTTTCAACAGGACAATGACCCAACACACCTCCAGGCTGTGTAAGGATTATTTGACCAAGAAGGAGAGTGATGGAGTGCTGCATCAGATGACCTGGCCTCCACAATCACCCAACCTCAACCCAATTGAGATGGTTTGGGATGAGTTGGACTGCAGAGGGAAGGAAAAGCAGCCAACAAGTACTCAGCATTTGTGGGAACTCCTTCAAGACTGTTGGAAAAGCATTCCAGTTGAAGCTGGTTGAGAGAATGCCAAGCTACAATGTAGAAAATAGTCCAAATAAAGAAAAACCCTGTAATGAGTAGGTGTGTCCAAACTTTTGACTGGTAATGTATATCAGTTATAATATATGAGCTCAACAGCTATTTAGTCTTTGGAAACAGCCCAGGTGACTTGTAGTTGTAAAGAAGCTAATTTAATGACTTTGATTTCATCTAATAACGAAACAGATGGTGCACACTCAGAGATGTGGGAGACAAGCACTTTACTGACAAATAAACCATCCAACAAAGCTCTGACAATCATTGCCAAAAACTACTCTTATTTACTGCATCAATTCAGGGAGATTAATTTACATGGGTTCATGAGGTTTATATATATTCAGAAATTTTAATTTGTTTTTTTTGTTTCTTCTTGGTTGGCTAATGGTGATCCAGCAATGTTTCCTGGGTAGGGGGAATGTCCTTGGGCACTAGAGAGGGTCTAATCTGTTCTTCCTGTCCTCTTCAGCTGACAACACATCCATCTTTCAACTCCTTGAATGGGTTATTGTCCTCTGCAATACCTTTGACCAGAGTGTCCTCTTCTACACCAGCCTGAACGTCCTCCATAAACTCTGTACAGCACTTAGACGTCTGTCGTACAAAATAATGGTCTACCGGTAACACACACAACTTTAATATCAAGAATGCCATTACAGTCTCATTTGATCACCAATCCAGATCTCTTATTGTTCCTACATAGATATTACTTTTACAACTGGAAAAATGATCAATTAAAGTAAGCTGGTCAAATTTACCAGCCATCTCTCAAGCTTGACTTCAATCTTCTTTTGGTCTCTTTCCATTTTAGCCTTATCCACGTCTGTCAACTCGTCCATATTTATCACCCCCGGCATTGTCTGTCAAAGAAAATAAATACATTGTTGCCGAAGGGAAGGTAAACATTATTCTTAAAGTAGAGCCACACTCACAAAAACTATTTTAAAATGTGCCACGTAGAAGCTTGATAATCATAATTGCATACATTAGGTGGTACTTCATTAATTGTTTTGTTGATTGGGGTTGTGAATATTCATTGGTATATTATATTTTTTAAATAGTCCCAAATCCTACACTCAGATTATCCCTTCCCTATGATTGCTAGATTAATGAATTGAATAATATGAATTCATCAAACATATATTAATTCATAAAAGACAAGAAACAAAAGGACTTGCCGTGTCTTACAAGGACCAGTCTTCCACCCCTGAAAACTGCCAGAGAAATCCCTCTCCCTCAATCCAGGTTATAAAGTCATCTGCATAAACATACTAATATCTTAATCTGATTAAAACAATGCCCTTTATTCCAACACTGTAGAATCATAGCAGAGGGCAAAGGGCCACTCTCCAAAGTACAGGTGTTAGATTGGAAGTTGTGTTCTTGAGACGTCTAAAATTGCCATAAAGTGTGGAAGAATATCTATAATACGTTAATACGTTCAATATATTGTCTGTGGTTATCTTCACTGTTCCTATGCAGATATGGGTCAAGGGGAAGGACACGGCAGTTCATGTTAGCATGATAAGAAGGCTAATCTGTATTTACCTTCAACCTGTCATGATGAAGGATACATCATCATTAGGATCCTCTGCATTGTTGGAAAAGGACCTGAAAGTAAGCATTTCACTGTTAGTCTAAACCTGTTGTTTACGAAGCATGTAACAAATAAGATTTGATTTGATTTATGAATATGACAACTATAGCAGTTCTCCAGGAGATATAAGGGATTGATGAGCTTAAACTGAAATCATAGAGATACTGCAATAGCTGCATCCATGAGCTGTGTAGGCTAGTATAGTCTAAGTAACTATAAGTCACATTTTCTATGGCTTTGGGACGAAGCAAGGTAACGTGTTTTCAGTGGAGAGTGTAGATGTAGGAAAGAAACTGCAGCTGATGCATCCATGAGATGGGTTCCTATGTATCTATTAGCCTACATGTTCTGTGCCTTTCAGATGTAGAAAGGTTTCATGTCAATGCAGAGAAAAGGTGCAGAGAGAAAAAGTGTGTGGGAGTATAGTGGTCACTGGTCAGACATGATCCTGTCAAGGGAGAAAGAGCCATGTTGAGAATGGGGTGGAGGTCATTTCTATGGAATGAATGACAGCGTCCTCTACAATATACTGAGAGCGATGGAATCAAGGTTTAACTAAGAGGACAGTCAGGGGTTCATGTTATGAAATAATTTCCCCCTCTTGTTGCTGTACTCCACCTATGTAATTTAAATGTATTGAGATTGAGAAATAAGCCTTTCTTTTCTTAGACCAAGGCTCCTATTCAATATTCAATCAATTATAGGTCAAGCACTGATCCTAGCCTACATTTGAATTGTGCTGCCTGTATGTTTTGGATTCAGGCACAGAACAAAACAGGGTGACCGGTGTGAAATGAAAAGAATCTCCACTGCAAATGAATTGAAACTTGTTTGGTGCTCTACATGGTGGGAGACAATCTCTATAACTAGGTTTCCATCCAATTTGCAACACATTTTCATGCGAATATTCAAAAATCTGCAGAAAACAATATGCGCATTTTCCCAGCAGAGGTATTTCCATCTAACTGACTTTTTGCAGATAAAGGGATGTGCTTGATGACATAGTGCACGTAAAAAAAATATTTGGCTAAATTCCCATGTACCGAATGACAAATACAAGTTGGGATTTCATCGCACTTTCAACTCTACTGATATATTTGTTACAACTACTGCGTTTCAAATGCAAACTTTGTGTGTGAGTAAAGTACCTGTTGGATAAAAAATATCATGACAGGCCTGATGGAAAGAGGCAATTTGTCGGTAAACTTTATAAATGTGACAACACAAAATATGCTACAAAAGTTGGGATCTTTTTGTGTCAATAAAATGTATTTTGTAAGAAATTGCGGTGGGAATGCTTTTATGCACAAATATTGATATAATAACCGTCATATAGAAATAAACTTGGAGTAATGTGATGATGACATGTTGTGTGGTCCTCCCACTACAAGGCGGGAAAGCATGTCGTTTATTGGCTACAGATTAAATATATTATGAATTTGACAGGGTGGTAAAAGTGCATGGTGATGAGTTTAATGCTCATTTCCAGTAAATATCGAGGATTTTATTCTGGTGACATTATGATCGATGCTTTGCTGTTTGACAAATAAAAATAATCTCGCTATTTTGTCCATAATAATCTCATCATGTAGTAATAGGCTATACAGTCACTGTAGTTGCTAGTTGTCGGCTAGAGCCCACGTGTTTATGCCAGAGTGGGCACATTCTCTATGTAACTCAACATTTTTTTGTGACAAAACCGTCAGTAGAGTAGAAAATGTAATGGAAACACATTTATATTGACATTTTTATCCGATACGTGAATTTAACCGCAAAGGTTATGTTTATGTGCACTTCGTAATCATGCACAGCCTTTTATCCTCAACAAGTAAATATGTTGGAAACATCTCTTATGTGGAGAATGCGGGATTTTGGAATGTATAGAGACACCATTATCATGTAATTGAACTACTCTGAAGACAGCAGTCCACAACATGACACATATGGTCATAAACCTGTTAACAACTCATTATTCTCATGAAACCGATGATTTATTAATAGCATAGTAGTTTCGTTCCCAGACTAGCCTACATCTATTCTGGTGTATTTCCACAGCAATGATTAGACCATAGCTATTAACCAAGATGGGCGTCTTGCATAAATATTTTAGCTGTCTATCAATATGACATTGTCTGTGATTCAAATCACCACATTAATCAGGTCGTTTTAAGACCTACTACGATTTTTTATGAAAATGACAAATGAGTCATCAGCTATAGCCCGCCCCTCCGGCCCCTTGGGAAAACCTTTACAATAGTATAAATGGCTGCACATCTCGTGCGTAAAATTAGAAGGGTAGTTGAATTTAGAACCGATCTACAACAATGGAGTTCAGTTCATTGATTTTTCTGATATTTTCATGCTCCCTTTGTTACGTTTTTGCGTTGTCACCGAAACAAGGTAAAGAAACATTTGATTACCGTGACTGTTGATTTTATTCGTTATGAGAGTTTTCAAAGCACCAGAATACCGTTCAACCCCATGATAATCAATATAATGGGCGTTGGCTCAAGCCTTTCTAGTAGTGATAAAGTTGTTGTTGACATGAATCTGTACTTCAGCAGAGATGTCTTTACCTAGGGGAATAATTCAATCCGTATCGTGGGATTTCAGGGTTACAGTTTGATTGACAGTTAAAGGCAATGTTCCCTCATTATGGTAAACGCTACCGATTTAACAGGAATTGACCTTTACATGTCAAGCATGTTATCTGTAACGCTTCAGCGATACAGATTGAATAGAGCCCCTAATTACATAGCCAGCAATAGTGTTGATGTTGTGTGTTTCTTCTCATTCCAGAGGTGTGTCTTCTTCCAGTAGACGAGGGGCCTTGCAGAGGAGATAGCCAGCGTTACTACTACAATACTATCACTCAACAATGCGAGGTGTTCAGCTATGGAGGCTGCCAAGGGAATGGCAACAACTTCATGAGTTTTATGGAATGTAAGAAAGCATGTTTTAGGATACCAAGTAAGTTTATTTGCATTTTAATTAAAGACTATTTGTTTAGCAATTGCAGTAATTTTCCTTTGCATTGAAAAGTTTGCTGTTTATAATAATGTATTTATTTATTTCATATGCCATCAAAACTGTTGTAACCATTGAAATCATGATGTTTGTGGAAATCTGACCTATTAAAGTACTAAAGATTTGAAATGGACACATCAATTTATTTAGGGTAACCGTGACACGTTTCATTTTTCAATAGTTCTTATACGAATGTGTGTCTTTGCACCTTCTACAACCACCAGAGATCCCCCAGATCTGCAGGTTCCAGAAGGAGGAGGGCCCCTGCCGTGCCATGCACTGGCGCTACTTCTTCAACATGACCACCATGCAGTGTGAGCAGTTTGTCTACGGTGGCTGTCAGGGCAACGAGAACCGCTTCCAGAACCAGATGTCTTGCATGGAGTACTGTAGACCACACAAAAGTATGTGGAGAATGGTCAAAGTCAACAGTCAGGCTGTTTTCTATCAGCTGTACTGCACAATAGGGAAAACATTTCCACGTTAACACATCAGTGTTGAGCACATAGGCTCATTCCACGTGAAAATGCTTGTTATAACCATATTCTACTGTGTTCTACTGTGCTTACTCTGTTGTGTTGTTAACTTTGTATTCATTTTGATGAAACATATTTAACTTTGCTCACAAGAATTACATGAAGAAGTATGTAGAAACAAGATTAGAGGAACCTCTTTCATGAAATCGGCCGGGCAATTTGATTGTAAACACCCACATCCTCGTCAGAACCTAACCATGAGGATGTGTAATAGTTGATATTTACAGATGTAGGATCTTAATTTGATCACACTGTTGTAGGATAACTTTCCTGCAATGCAGGACATTTTAAACGTGTAGTGTATTTGACATTTAAAAAGGCTTCTGAAGTTTGTAATTCCCACTTTAAAATTTCAGACTTTATTTTCCCTTACGAAATGTATCAACCCCTACAACCATTTATATTAAAGGTGCACTATGCAGAAATTGCTCCACCATTTCCTGGTTGCTAAAATTCAGATAGATTGCCTAATTTCAGGATATGTGACAAAATAAGAAATTATAGTGTAGAGAATTGTACCATCTAAACCACTGTGAAATATATTTTCCATAACCAAACATTTTGTATTTTCAGCTGTTTGAAGCTGGTGCACAAAACCAAAAGGAAAATATGCAAAAATGTAACTTAAGAAGCATAGAATTAGAATTTGCTTTCAATGAGAATGACAGATTTATAACTAACATTTCTATGTGAATTCAGTTGGGTCGCCCAAAAAGTTACATATTGCATCTTGAAATATAATCTACACAATAATTCACATTTCCTGTTGCTGTAGGATTTGTTTCCTGCTGGCTCAAATTAAGATCATACATCTGTAAGTAATCAGGAAATTAAACAAGATAGAAGGAACAGCAGTCCAAAAATACCAACCCTGACTAACAGCCTGCTCTATCAATACGATACTCAAGCGCCTCACAGTTTGCGAGTGCCTTAATTTTCCGCAAAAATTGGCCTGAAATGATTCCAAATGGCCCTCTATACAGCCTTCTCTCAGTTGTGTGTCTGTTCATGTTCAGAAGCCAGAGATGATCCTCTTGGTCTAAAATTAGACAATGCTAGCTGAAGAGTAGACTACATTTACAGAGTACTCATTGTCCTTTCTTTAGACTCCATTTTTCCGATATGATTACATCCAGTGCCCTCGCTCAATTTTACATCTACTAATGTAATTAAGACACCAGAAACGAGATAATGTTAGCTGAAGAGTAGCTTTCTCTTTGAGAGTTCTTATAGTTGTTTTGTGTGATTGACAGCTACTCCTATGCTCTGCCTGGATCCCCTGGATAAAGGAGGCTGTGCTGCGTCTATACTGCGCTATTACTACAACTCAGCTTCCAGGATGTGTGAGCAGTTCATCTATTCAGGCTGTGGAGGAAGCAGCAACAACTTTATATCCAGGCAAAGCTGCATGGACGTCTGTGCTAAAGGTATAATAATGGCCATGACACACGTACTCATGCACAGACATAATCATTTAAATGTGGCAGATTATAGACGGGTAGAAGTTACATGTAGCTGTGGTCATGATGTGACTGGGGATACTGAATAGATGAACCGCTCACACGTCCAGGAAGATGAGTTGTAGTAGTGGTGCAGTATGTGGATCAGGTTATAAGGAACATGCTTCATGACTTTGTCCATTTCTAACGGGATCAAGCGCAACCAGCTTTCAGTGCAGTACAGTGCCCCAAAACAGCTGGATTACTCCTCAATCTCTCAATTTTGGCCACATTAATTGGATATTTGTGTAATATAATATATGATTATGCTATAACTGACAAGTATGTGTAGTTTAGGTTAATTTGCACAGAGTTTTCAATAGTTTTACATGGTTTTAGTCGAGCTGAGGCTCTCCCTGCCCCCCCCAGCAGGCAAACCGATCGTTCTGCACCTTACTGTGACGTAGTAAGGGAAAGGGAAAGGGGGATACATAGTCAGTTGTACAACTGAAGAATAGCCTATATGACGATATGTCATTTTCTTTGTTTCAGCTAGGAAACCATGGAAACCCAGAAGAACAGGCTTGAAGAGAACAACCGCCAAAAAACGCATTAGAATAAAGTCTAATAACGGTATTAAATGGTCAAAAATTTGATTCAGTGATTTTTATTCAAAGAGACACATGAATTGACTGTAAATGAACAGACATTGAAATGTTGATTTGTATGTTTGTTTTTTACTTTACCAGAAGTAACTAGCTACTTGCACTGCCTTTTCTATAGATGTTAACTGTGATGCACTGTTGAAAATAGCGAACCAACCACCCAAATGGGAATCAACCTACACTAGCAGTATTTTTTTTGTGTACCTTTCTCAAGATGGTGTATTGTAGAATACATTTACCATAGCAACTATCATACAATATAGCATTTCATTTTTGTTAGCAAAATAATGAATGTATTTTTAGTATTTTGTGTTTTTAACATAGTATATTTCAACAAAAACCTTTGGTTAGCTTTTTATGAAGTTTTCGCACATGGCATTTTTTTTAAACTCAACTTTTCCTTGTCTGGATAGTCCTGTTATTAAGCAGGAATAAGAACTGAATGTGTATCAATACTTATTTTGTATTTGTTCTTAACTGACTTGCCTAGTTAAATTAAAATAATGACATCTTTATTTTCCTCTGGATATTCTTTGGTCACGTATGCTTGCATCGTCACCTTGTCCCTTCTCATCTGGGTTTCCACGTGATAGCACAGCCACAAGGTCAAAATTGGCTATTATCATACAAATTAATGAGAACAAAAATGCACTTTTTGGTCTTAATTTAAGGTTAGGGTTAGTCATAAGGTTAGTAGTGTGGTTAGGGTTCGGTTTAAAATCACATTTTAAGAAGAGAAATTGTAGAAATATGCAGGGTTTAACACATCAATGTAATATGTGATACATACTGGCACACCTGCAGGTACATTCCCACCCATTATACAATTACATTACAATTCAGATTTATTTAGTTGTTTTGACATGAACCCTAACTTGAAAGTTTTGGTTTGAAACAAACTCAGAATAGAAAAGTAATAACCTGTTCTGTTAACTCTCATACATGTTATTGTATCTGGAAATATTAGTTTTGGCAGCATAATCAGTATACACAGTGTTTGACTTGGTCAGGAGCTCACCAGAACTGAGTACTGGCACCTCAAAATGTCTACTGCTTCCAATAGAATATTAGCTTAAAAATATTGGCTTAAAACTATTGCAGAGTTCCTGCACCTAAATACAGTATAAACACTACCGGCACACAAAATGAGTACCGGCACCAATTTCAGACCAAGTGGTGTTGTGGTGTTGTGGTGTTGTCTCCTAAAAATACACCTAGGAGCCTTTTTTTGTCATCCTGTGCTTTTTCAAATTTTTTTTATTTTTTTTATTTATCTAGGCAAGTCTGTTAAGAACAAATTCTTATTTATAATGACGGCCTACCCCAGCTAAACCTGGACCAATTGTGCGTCGCCCTATGGGACTCCCAAACACGGCCGGATGTGATTCAGCCTCAGTGCCTCTTAGCACTGAGATGCAGTGCGCCACTCAGAAGCAATGTAGCATTGTTCAACCACATGATTCAACCATTCCATAAAATAATAGTTGCGGCACTGAATCTGCGTCAATAAATCTTGATGGAAGTCATCAAAGGTAAACTGCTAGCCCATTCAGTTGGGGTATAAATAGTATAAAACCTGTCGGGCTGGTTCTCTATTAGGACTCCAGGGTAAACCATCCATTGCTGAGGATGTGGTATCAGAAAGGATGTCATAAGTAGGCCTATCAATCTATCTGGCTGTGGCTATCTCCCTGTCCTTAGATGGGGTCACAGGATGCTAGCGTTGGGAAGGAGGCGGACAGTGACACAACTCAGAAAATCCAATAGAAAACCATGAACCAGAAACGTAATAAGCATTCAAAAGGATTTAGAAGGAATTAAAATGTTTGCATAGTTTTTCTGTATGCAAATTGCTACTTTGAAGTTTGCACTCCTTGCTTTTGTAAAAAAAAACTAAGACGCATTTCAGACAAGCTTGTTAAGTTTAATCACATTGAAAATGTATCCCTGTTTTTGTCGCTTTGTTATGAGATAAAATCTCCAGCAAAAGCCATTAAAAGCTGTCCATCTCTGTAATAGACTTGGTGGTTTATTTTCTATTACAGACAAACCGTCTGAAATGGAACCTATTAATTTTGAATGGTGCTGATTATGAGAGATTTGACTGACACAAGAGTACTTGAGGCCACTGTACTAGTCACAGGACATTAGGTAGGGCAATTTACTAGTAATTAATTCACTGTTTTAATTAAATTACGTTTATATACAGAACCATGAGATCCATGTGCTAATCAGTCCACTTCATGAGTTCTCAGACCATTTAGCTCTATACCGTACGTACTGTATAAGCCAAGCCTGTTGTTAGCAATTTTCAGTTACCATAATATTACTTGTCATTCTATATACATTTAAATAACAAAACATGAGTATTTTTCATAAACGTGATTGCATGTATACCAATTAATCATGTGCTCTATAAATAATATAATTGAAAGTGCTGGAAGCTAAAAGATTACCCATGTTTGAGGATGACTTGGGGACTTAGGTTACAGAACTTTAGGCGCCTCCTGGTGGCAGAATTATACCTGTTGCAGCTGCCCTTGGCAAACCAAAAGGATGTTCATCCCAAATGGCACGCTATTCCCTGTATAGTGCACTACTTTTGACCAAGATCCATAGGACTCTTGTCAAAAGTAGTGCACTATATAGGGTATATGGTGCCATTTGGGACACACAGTGTATGCTTGAGAAAGTAAACACATGTAGACTGTGTTCCTAGTATATTAGTATCCATAATTAACATAGTCTATTAACAGAGTTATACCAGAGTCTATTACTTCTAACTACTCTATCTGTGGATGGATTTGGTCCTAGGTCCGTTAGGACCTTCATTGAGCATGACCTGATAGCTTGGCAGCAGGGCCTGGATCCTAAACAGCCACTGGGTGGGGATCCAAGGCAACGTTTTACAGACTTCACCTTCCACCCATATTAACTGCTGTAAATGAGTAAGCAGCAGCACCCCTCTTCTTTCTTTCATCCCTTCATCAGGCATTTCACTCATACATACCTCTGAAATATCCATCAAAAGGGAATCAAGAAGTTTGGTCATGTTGAGGCGACTGATATAATAAATAATCAAATTAAATCCTCCTATGAGAGAAGTACATTTTCTGACCTTTGCCCACCAGCTGGAAATTTTTGGTGTCAGTCTCTGGTACGTGTTAAATGGCACCCTATTCCCTACATAGTGCACTACTTTTGACCAGAGCCCTATCAGCCCTGGTTAAAAGTAGGACACTACAAAGGGAATAGGGTGCTATTTGGGATGCTAACTAAACCAAACATCTTCTGACTGAGTGCTCTGGAGCCTGGCTGTTTCCGTACCAACACATGGTATCACACTTTCCCCAGAGTCCATCATCCAGTGTGGGATTAAGAGGAGTGTCTCTCTCTCTCTCTCACCCCTGCCTGAATTGATCTCTCTTGTCTGGTCCGAGGCTAGGCTGGGCTAGGCTGGCCTGGCTGACACTCCCTATCAATCTGTCTCTCCGCCTACATTCTCTGTCACGTGGCCATGTTATGGAAACACAGATCAACTGTAGTTGTGATGAAAAAGTTACACTCCCTATACTTTCAATGCAGTTTTCTGCAAAAGGTGGGTAAACTGTCAAGCAATTTTTATTTTAAAAGCTGGGGAAACGTTTACTTGCGTTTCCACTCCACTACACCACTGCTCTGCTGTAGACGTTGTAATGGGCATTGCTTTAAAGCATACGACCCCAAATTCTTCCCACAGTTCTGTCAAGTTGGCTGGATGTCCTTTGGGTGGTGGACCATTCTTGATACACACGGGAAACTGTTGAGCATGAAAAACCCAGCTGTGTTGCAGTTCTTGACACAAACCGGTGCGCCTGGCACCTGCTACCATACCCTGTTCAAAGGCACTTAAATCTTTTGTCTTGCCCATTCACCCGCTGAATGGCACACGTACATAATCCATGTCTCATTTGTCTTAAAAATAATTATTTAATAACCTGTCTTCTCTCCTTCTTCTACACGGATTGAAGTGGATTTAACAAGTGACGTCAATAAGGGATCATAGCTTTCACCTGGATTCACCTGGTCTGTCTATGTCATGAAAATAGCAGGTGTTCATAATGTTTTGTACACTCAGTGTATAACTGGGGGTTTAACATACACGTCCATAAAGCTTGGTATCTTAAGTTCTACATGCACAAAATAAGAGCTTGAATGTGATTTTAGTATTCAAAGGATGTAAACAAAGGCTCTATAATTTAATCTGAATCCCTATGAAAAAAGTTAAACAGTGAACTCTGCATTCACGAAATCCTGGGTTTGAGAGTGAATATTTTATTTAAAATCATCTGTGTTTATTCACAGACCTTTGTTTTATGTTGAGGCTGAAGCAATACCTTCAGTCTGTAAACAGAAACTTCCTTGATGGCACACATTCTATGACTCTCAATGGAGATAAAGTAGATCCACCACTGTAGCCTGCATGCTGCACGCGTGCCAGAGTCATTTTCAATCAAAGTTTGGAAGATTACAAATTACTCAAATGAATCCCCTGAATACAGACACACAGCCACACATTTATTTAACCAGATGTATTTTACAACACATTCACAAAGTAAAGTGAAGAAAGATTTCAATCTGTGCACTCCACGCGGCAGCCTCCAAAGGTTAATAACTTTATATCAAAAATAAATGTCATCCGTTCTCAGCAGACTTGGCAGGTAAACACATTGGCGCTATTGTATTTCTGTGTCTTAATAAAGCCATATTTTTTGTTAGGTTTGTGGATGGAGGCTACTGTAGAGCGCTCCACCTCCTGAGAGCTGAACTTAGAACCCCCTGAATAAGCAAGGCGTATGCAGATGTGAGGCGTGGAACCATCCTTCTTCTGTGATTACCTCCGTAAATCAAACAAAACATTATTCTGCCAATGGAGCAAAGCTCAGAGGAATGGTCACGAAATGCTGGCCTGGCACCAGGGGAGACTGAGTGCATATGCTTCTAGCACAACAGTTTCTGGAGTTGAGTTGTAGTGGGTCTACAGTAAATAGAAAGTGTCCCACAGTTTTGCCTACACACAATAAATCAGACAACATTTTGACCATAAAGGTCTTCTCCTGCTGATGGGATTGAACTCTGTGGCTCTACAGGTTTTTTTTTTTAAGTTCTTGGAAGAAAGTTTAATTTCTCATATGACAGTGACATGTGATGTGTGTAACAGTATCTTACCCCACCCACTGTGAGTAGACCTGCAGGTCTTAAGATTGTGACTATGATAAATACATTTGGGAGGTTTGAATCTGTGTGGGCATCCGCCATTTTTGAGCCATTCCAGAATCAAGGACCTATCAATTTGTTGCCAAATAGGCTAATTGGAGGAGTTGGAGGAAGTCTCCAGATTTTACCAGAGGGATCCTCTCTGTGGATCCAGACAATTAATGCCCGTGACATTATCTGCCACTGGCCGCCATTACGTGCCTTTATTTTCCCCTCCAGAGCCTAAAATGTAGCATCTCCTCGTGAAACAGGTGGTTCCATTTCCTCCCTACCTGGCTCAAACAATGGCCATGATGGGCTTAAGCTGGCTAAAGATCTCTTCCTTGCTTGTGAAGGTCACTGTGGCTGCCTCATATCTAATAAAAAATGGAAACCAGTGGGCAGCTGAACCACACTGCTAACCTTATGCCTAACCCTAACCTTAAATTAAGAACAAAATACTCATTTTAGTTCTCATTAATTTCTACAATATAGCTCATTTTGACTTTGTGACTGTGGTAACTAGTTGAAACCGCCGCTTTGGCTTTCTAAGAGGATTCTGCCTGATGAAGGGTCAAGTGAGGACAGCTTGTCACTGTTTTACGCTATGCCAAAACCTTCATCCAGGTGTAATTGCCCTTTTAAAACACCAACGCTCACTGGTCTCTAATGGATGAACTAGGGGAGAGAAGCTGCGAAGCTGGCGAGAAGGCCCCTGTGTAGTATGGTTATTATTACCAAGGCTGTGTCTGAAAGGGGACCCTATTCCCAATCCCTACATAGTGCGCTACATTTGACCAGAGGAGCAATGAAGGCTCTTGTCAAATGTAAGGCACTACAGTATGAAGATAATAGAGTGCCATTTCAAACACATCCCAGGAGTTTCTTCTCTCTACCTTGTTAAATGAACATTGTGGCATCGCTGATGCACAGTGTGTATTAAAGTGTGTATTAAAGTGTGTATTAAAGCATCACTAGGAGATGGCAGTTTAATTTGCTATGCACCTATTAAGGTTAATCTAATGATCTCGTGGAGACGTGAACAAACACTCCTCACATACAGTCGTGGCCAAAAATATTGCCAACCCTGCACTTTTTTCAAGTAACTCACAATTTCCCTAAAAATAAGTTGACAATTATTTGGTCTCCACAATTCTTTATTTCACTGTTAACATTACAGAGCCTTTGTTTTTAATTCAGAACTTAATACAGTATATCCATTTGAATCAGAAAATTAACAGAAATGGCATCGACAGCGTTATTGACACCCTAGACTTAATATTTTGTAGCACAGCCTTTGGTCAAAGTAACTGCAAAGCTTCCTGCACCTCTGTACTGGCAGTTTGGCCCCTCCTCTTGGTCAAACTGCTCCAGTTCTCCCAGATTAGAAGGGTGCCTTCTCCTAACTGCTGTTTTCAGATCTCTCCACATGTTTTCAATGGGATTTAGATCTGGACTCATTGGTGGCCACTTCAGAACAGTCCAGTGTTTTGTCTTGAACCATTCCTGGGTGCTTTTTATCCTGCATTATCCTGCTGGAAGATCAATGACCTTTCGACGGAGACCCAGCTTTCTGACACTAGGTCCGACATTATGCTCCAAAATGCCTTGGTATTCTCCTGGTTTCATGATGCCATGCACACGTTCAAGGCACCCAGTGCCAGAGGCAGAAAAGCAACCCCAAAACATCACTGAACATCCTCAACTTTTGACTGTAGGGAAGGTATTCTTTTTTTTGAAGGCTTCATTTTGTTTTCTGTAAACATGCTTTACCAAAAAGCTCTTATTTGGTCTCATCTGTCCACATTTTGTTCAGGTGTGTTTTGGCAAATTGCAGTCGGGCTTTCTTATGTCTCTCTCTCTCAGCAGTGAGGTCCTCTTCGGTCTCCTACCATATAACCCCCTTTCATTGAGTTGGCGACAGATGGTGCGAGTTGAAATTGTCATACCTTTGAATCTGTGGCAGTTGAACAAGGTACCTTTCCACCATTATAAAAATCCTTCGCTGCAATCTTTCATCAGGAGTTCTCTTGCTGCCACGTCCAGGGAGGTTGGCTACAGTGGCAGGAAACTTAAACTTCCTGATAACATTACATATGGTGGAAACAGGAACATCAAGGTCTCTGGAGATGGACTTGCAGCCTTGAGATTGTCCATGCTTGGCTACAATCTTGTGTCTGACCTCCTTGGATAATTCTCTGGTTTTCTTTCTTTTCTCCATGCTCATTGTAATACACAGTGACACAAAACAGGAGAATGAGTTCTTTTCTCTATTCAAACTGGTTGAATGAGTGATTTTTATATTGCTGGCACCTGCAACTCACCACAGGTGAGTTTAATTCCAAAGTAAAGGAGAAGCACCGGCTTGAGATCTAATTACTTGTAATACTTCTATCAAAGGTGGCAATAATATTGTCCGGGCCATTTTAGGATTTATTTGTGGAATAAGCTAAGCTTTAATAAATTATTCAATTTTTTGTGTTTTGTTCAACTGCAAACCAAAGACATACATATGTGGATACCAAAATATTTTGACAAGGGTACCAATATTTTTGGCCACAACTGTATATGATATTACTTGTGTGCCTTTAATATCAAGCAAACCTTTAGAATTCGAGAAAATTTGAAGTATTGCAAACAAACAAAAAAAACACATTGAAAGCAAAACATTAACCCAAAAGTATTGAGAGGAAAATAAATTATATCGCAAGGAAATACATTTTGAAAGGCAAGAACAAATGAATTGTAAATTAATGCAAAATATTGCAGTGAAACATTTTTTATGATAATGTGATTGTGATGAAACACTTCTCTCTTTGCCTGCAATGTTTTCTATTTTTGGTTACGCTACCCTGCCCTTTGTATTCATTGCCTTTTTATCTTTGCAAAATTCTGGCACATTCATTCCATGTAGGCGGGGTTTAGCAAAATGCATAGATGATGAGTCTCTATTGGTCAATAGGTTTTGGAGGGACAGTTCATCCTTATTTTTTCTATCCCAGCTAGCAGCTTAAAACAATCACCAATACAGCAATGTTAGATTGCTAGCTAGCTGGCAATGCTGAGACAACAGCATTTTATGCTAACTACCTGTCACGACTTCCTCCGGAGTCGGTCCCTCTCCTTGTTCGGGTGACGTTCGACGGTCGACATCGTCGGTC